>NW_006400213.1:525342-528712 GCF_000299155.1 Elephantulus edwardii | reverse complement strand
AAAAAAAAAGATTACCTATAGAAAAGGGAACAAACCTAGAGAGCACAAACTTGTGAGTTACAAATAGAAGGGCTCTGGGGTGTTACTTAAAGGTGTACTGGAGGAGAGGGTGGAGGAAAGTAGCTTAGATAAAATTCTCTGTACACCCTAGGCAGTTTTTCCTACCCAGGGGTCGGATGGCACAATCTGAGGACTGAGGAGCTCACTCCAAGGGCCGGCTCACCCCAGGGCTGAACATGGCTCTCGCTCCAGGGCTGAACACAGCTCGCCCTGGGGCCAGAACGGCTTACTCTAGGGGCCAGACAACACACCTTAGGGGCTGGATGGCACACTCCCCCACCAAATTCCCCCCCAAGTCTGGACTTCACACCTCACCGAAGACCATGTGGCCAGGGACAGTGTCCCCAATTCCAACACCACCACCCTTACCCCCCTCTCCAGTAAGTGGTCATACTGTAATTTGAAGTAGGTGTCACTGCCCTCCCCCTTTATAAATGGAGAAGGGAACCTGAGAGTGAACACATACACACACACCCCCAGTTTAAACAGTTCTTGGCAGCGGCAGTCAGCAGATCAAAAGATGTGCATTTAGGATATCTGCCGTCTTGGACATGCTGTCACTGTTAAGTGTCCTCAAGTCGTAGGTAGCTCACAGTGACTCATCAATCCAGTGTGTTGGTGACCTTCCTCTCTGGCCTGCCCAAGGAAACCCTAACCTGTTACTGCATCTCCTGCTGCCACCATCTTGGCTCCAAGAATTCTCCCCAGAACAAGTCCACTCTTTGGAGGTGTGGCGGCTCCCCTGCACCAGCTGGGGTGGGGACGGTGCCTACTGTCTATCCCAGGTGAGGGGATCCCTGGGGTCCGGCGGTGGGAGCCTCGTGGAGCTGTAGGGGTGGTGCGCGCTCAGCAGCAAGGAGCTGGGAGCCACGGGACTCACCCATTGCTCCCTGGGTATCCTTGATCTCCTGCTGTTGGGCCTCAATCCGCACCGAAGACCAGTCATCAGCTGTTTAACTGTTCAATCATGGCCCTCCTCTATGTGGTCTGCTGCTCCCGCAGCTCGCCACGCTGTTTCTGCTGCTTCTGCCATCTTGGAATTTAAAATTATTATTTTGTATATGTACCTTCAAATCGGATCTGACTGGTACAGGAAGAGATTGTCCTTCTCCAGCATAGCATCTGGTGGATTTGAACTGTGCACCTCTGGGCTTGCAGCTTCTTGCCACTAGGCCACCAGAGCTCCCTTTGGAGAAGAGTCTTGAATGTACAATGGATATAGGAGAACAAATAGGTCTGTCTTAGAGAGGGTGAAACCAAGTTTATTCTTAGAAGCAAGGAGTTGAAGCTCAATCTCACATACTTTGGGCATGTGGTTAGGAGGGACCAGTCCTTGGAGGACAACATCATGCTTGGAAGAATGGAGGGAGACAGAGCAGGAGAGGAAGACCCTGGATGAGATGGATTGATACGATAATTGGGATAATGGAATTAGGTACATCAGCGTCAGCAAGACTGGCTGAGGATAGGGCAGGCTTCAGAGCTGTTGTACTCAGGGTGGTTATGAGTCACAGGTGACTCAACAGCACATATAACAACAAAGAAAAAGTTGAAGAGTTGGAGTTAATTTAATCTAAAAACCATTGTAAATCAAATGATATTAACAAGAAAATGAACAGAGCCCACAGAATGAGGGAAATATTTGCAGGTCATGTTTCTGCAGAGTGTCGTATCTTGAACATAAGAAAATCCAGTTTAAAAATGGGCAAAGTATCTGAATAGCTGTTTCTCTGAAGAAGATACACAAATAGTCACTAGACCCATGACAACAGGTCGTTAATCATTACTTTTTGACATAGAAAAACTACCACTCTCCAACCACCAGGATGAGTAGAATATCAAAGTAGGACAGTTAAAGGTGTTACTGAGGAAAGGAGAAATTTGAACTCTCCAGCATTGCTCTTGGGAACCTCAATAGTGCACCATTTTGAAAAACAAATTTGATGGGTTTTCTGTGTTCATTGGAGTAGTTCTTCTCCAAGTGAATTGCAAACTTGTGTCCTGTGTCCAAAAACTTGTATATGCATGTTTGTAGCCGTGACATTCATAAGAGCCTACAGGCAAAACCAGCCTCTGTCTATTAACTGATGGCTGGATTGTTATTATTTATTCAGTTGCAGAAGGAGTCAATTTCTGATACCTGCTGTAGCGGATTTACCTCAGAAACATTTGTTGGTTTATGAAAGAGGCATATATGGGGCACGCTGTGTGATTGTATTTAAATAAACCATGTAAGCCAGCTGAGTAAATCCACAGAGACTGAAGCACGATGGGTAAGATGACTGGGATTGGCAGTGGCACTGATTGCAGTGGGCAGCATGAGGAGTGTTGTGATCTGGACACAGTTGCTCCTGGCCTCGCCTGGTCTGCCAACTGGAAGCTGGCAGTGGTCCCAGAATGAGGGAAGTAGTGCCTGGATGGAGAGGATGGATTGATTGCTCAGCAGACCTCAGCACCCCTTCCCTGGTTGGTCTTGTGTTAGTTGACCCTGCTGGGAGCCCTTTGTGCCTGCCTGTGGGCAGAGGCCATGGCAGCTGCATGTGTAATCACAGCCATCCCTCCTTGTGACATGAGGGTTCAAATGTGCTGATAGTAACAGAGAAACGCTAACTCCAGCTACACTTTGTCCACAGACACCCGGACACGCGGGTCCTGGTAGCCTGGCTGTGCAAGAACCTGGACCTTCTGTGTGAGCAGGTGGAAGCCCCAAGCCTGTCTAGTGACATCACCAGGGCCATGCTTGCTGGTGAGTACAGCCTAAGTTGTGGGAGATGAGGATGAGGGCCCTGTGTTGTTGTCCTGCCTGCACTGATCTGTTGGGTAATATGATGAGGCAGCACTAGTGAGTGCTAATTAATCACTTTTCTCCTTGTGAGACAGTCGTCTTTCCTCCTTGCTCTGAGTCCTCTGCCCTGCCTCCGCTGGTGTCCAGGACATGAACTAGTCAAGCAGAGTGGCATGCTCCACATGGGTGCCACGAGGGCGTGAACCAGCGAGGCACTGGAGTTGCATGTTCCACACATTCCACGAGGGCGTGAATCAATGAGGTGCCACAGCAAGGTTCACACAGGTGCCAAAAGGCACATGCATTTACTGTGCAGGGGTGGATACCCTGTGGGATTTTTTTTCCTTTGCAAAATATATGTTCTTTAAAACATTTCTCCTAAAATCTTAGTAGTGGTGGCTGCTTATGACACATGTTGCTTTTGTGATCTGGACCTGGATAATGTTGTCATCTCTGATAATCTTTGAATTTAAAAAAAATTTATAGATGAAAAGTAGAGTGAAATAGTAAATTAACTAGTAAATA
>NW_006400213.1:458545-525242 GCF_000299155.1 Elephantulus edwardii | reverse complement strand
ATTAAATATTAAATAGTAAAGAAAGCTTTTGACATTTTGATATAAATGTAGACTTGGCAGAAAGTCTTTTACTTCAGTTGCTTTGATTGTATTCCTTTTAAGAGGTGAATCTTTTTAATGTCTCTTGCCCAGAATGGTGCATCCCCCTGTAAATGTCAGTTTTTGAAGTGGGATTTTGGTGAGCTTTGTCCCCACTGTTGTTGTATCCCATCTAGTCAGAATCAACTCATAGCTGACCCTCTAGCAGGTTTTCAGAGGTAATCAATCCCTGGGGAGATTGCCCATCTTTCTGCCACAGAGCACCTGGTGCATTTGAATAGTGTGACTAGGCCGTCAGGAACTCCCTGCTCCCCACCATAGCCCTTGGAAATGGACAGCCGTTTTGTGTCTTTAGAGGAAAAAAATAGCCTTCATGATAAACTTTAATGGGTGTTTCCCTTTAAGATGGCATATACCAAACCTGAATGGTCAACTTTGGCCTGCAAATACCCTCACCCGTTTGACATAGTGGCGTGCCAGCCACTTTCCTTGGGAGGCAGAGGCTGTGTACAAATAGCTTGGTTTTGTCATTTTCAGATTTTGTACGCATGTTTGTTTTGACGGGATTTCAGGAAAAGTCGGATCTGAGAAGAGATGTGGAACAGGAGAAGCTGCCCCAGGTAGGGGTGATGGAGGGAGAAGCCACTTGGAATGCCCCCATGCTTGAGTGCCTCCATAGGCCTCGCCCTAGGACTCTGTCCGTTTAGTTTTCTCCACCCTTCTGTCTCCTGGTCCCGGGCTCTGGAGTCATGGCATGCAGCATTTCGGTGTCCTGTCTCTCTGTCCTGGGCTCTGGAGTCAATGCGTGCAGCACCTTGGCCCCTGACCCGGCCTCTGGAGATCACTGTGTATAGCACCTCAGACCCTGTCTCCCTTTCTTGAGCTCTGGAGGTTCACAGCCCATCCTGGCTGGAGCACCTGTAGTGCAGGGTCAGTCTGTGTATACTGTTCAGTCATGTAGTCCCTGTCCCCATAGGTGTCCACTGCGGTCCTGCAGAGCCTGCTGAATAGTGAGTGCTGGCGATGTGCTGTGCTGAGGGTTCCTTCCGGGCAATTGGCATTTCTCTGTCCACCTCCTGCAACCAGTGGGTGCTGAGGCTACTTTCTGACCGTCGCTCTGTGAACTCACCTCAGTTGTGAGTTCCACTGGGTTGTGGCATGAGAGCCGGTTCTGGGTTTTGAGCTCCGGACCAGAGGTTCTCATTGTCAGTTACTGAAGGAGCAGCTCCCTAGTGTCAGCGTATAGGAGATGAACCAGAAGTGAGTGGTCTCTTTCCAGTCACTCGGTTGTTGGGTTGGAATCATCAGCAAGCATATTTGGGAGTATATCTAGTTACCCAAACGTCTGTGATGGCCCTTAGAATTGGATTGCTGTGTCCTGTACAACCCCCCTTGCCAGGGCCTCCTGTCCCTCCTCAGCAGTGTCCTGCATGCCTCCCCTCACAGGCTCTCCCAGTGCACTCATGTCCCTCCCTCCAGCTTGTCTCCCCTGCTCAGTGTCCCACCTTAGGACCCTTCCCTATACAGGCGTCTGCACACCTACATCAGTGCCCTGTGCTCCTGCACCCCATTCCCCCTTCACTAGGGCATCATTGTGCTTCGTGCACCCACCCATTCCCCTCCATTCTGGCATCATTGTGCCCTGCATTCCTCATTCGCCCTTCATCCTGGTGTCATTGTACTCTCTGCTGCCCCACACCCCTGGGTCTTCACATCCTGCTCGCCCACCCAGAGCTGGCCATGACCTGGCCAGATAACTGGGTTATTGTGCATGTGAGGCGGCGAGCCCAGGATCATCACTGACAGTGGCCTGAGGAGTTAGTGTTCGGGTGCCCTCCTTCAGGTCAAGGAAAACTAGAGGCACTTACTAAGCGTTTCTGCAGCCCTGCTTGGCACAGTGGAGGTGCTGGGGCCCTTGGAGCTCACGTCTACGTTCCATCCCTATGTCTGTCCCCAGCCACCCTGGAAGCTGTGACTGCTAGTGAGCAAGAGGCCTCTGCCACACTGGGGCCTGCCCCATGCTGGTGAGTCATTGGGCGGGTAGAAGCCCCGTGATGGTGTGGCGCGACCGCAGCAGCTCGTACTCCAGGATCCCTGCTAGTCATCTTCCTTCCATGAGCCCCAGAGTGTTCCCTTTCCACTCAGTTTCTGCTCACTCCTGCATCTGCTTGTGGTCTCTGCTTGGACCCCAGGTCTGGCCAGGTTCCTGTTGATTGTTGGCTTGTAAATGTTTTTATTAGCTGCCAGCATTTTAAAATCAGATGTCACTTAGAAGTCCGGAGGTCTTTTTTCCTGGAGACACAGTCAACTTCTTCTGAGACTCTACTGTTCCCAGAGTCCTTTAGGCACATGTGACTCTGATGGCACTCTGAGTCTTGTCCCCTGTAGGAGCATGTGACCCTGATAGCACCCTGAGTCCTGATCCCAGTGGAGGGATGTAGCCCCCGTGCCATCCTGCAGGGTGTCCTGACTATTTGGCAGCCCCATTGTTTTTCCTGCTGAAGCTGAACTTGTTGGTTAGGGAACCTACCCAGGCTTTGAAGCAGAAGGGTTCTGGGGCTGTGGGCCTGTGCCTTGGTGACTGCAGCCTCATATGTAGGGACAGTCCTGGTCACCCTCAGACACTGAGGGTAGCCATAGTGCCCCTTCTGAGCCATCTCCCCTATTCATAGGCTCAGGATATTCAGTGGACACAACTATGGCAGCACAGCAACACCAGAGACCCCAAGGCGATTTTTCACCCACACCTTGACGCAGATTCTCACCCATAACCCCGTGCTGAGAGGTGGGTGCCTGGTGAGGGGCAGTGTCATAGCCCATGGGGACATGGTGACCTCAGTAACATTCTCTTGGGTTACTCCTTGGTACAGGGTTCATGGTGCTGTCTTTTGTGGATGGAATACATGGAGGCATGGATGCTGTAGACTCTGGGACAGTGACAGAGCAGCCTGTTCTGTGTCACAGTGCTCACCTGTGGTCACTTTGCTTACCCATGGTCCTAGCATCTCCTGCAAGTCCATGGTCACCTGTGGTCATAGCTTGTCCCAGGTCATCATGCTCACCCATGGTCATATCATGTCCCAAGTCTTTGTGCTCGCCCTTCGTCATAGCACATTCCTAGGGTTCATACTTAGTGGAATACTAGGCACTCATGCAGGAGAATGTGAATCGCCTGGCAACATGGGCAAAGGAGCCCTGTTTTTATGAAAACAATGTGTACTACTGTCGAGAGACCCAGGCCCATGGCTGAGCTGAAGACGGTCTCTAACAGAAAACAGCTCGTCAAAAAGTCCTCCTTGCTGACAGAAGAAAGCAGTCAGTACAGTGTAACTCAGTGTCGGCCTGCAGATGCATGTTGGCCATACTGCTGAGCTCCTGGTGATCTCTCAAGCAGTGTCAGATGCCATTCAGAGGCAGAGAGAATGGAGCTTTGCAAGGACATCTCCTCTGCTCAGCGGCCTATTCCACAAGGTAGGTGTTCCCACGGGACTCCTCACTGTTCCCCTCTGCTCAGTGGCCTGCACCACAGGGTGGGTGTCCCCCTGCTTACTCCTGAGTGCCATGTGCAGGTAATGAGGCTTCAGTTCTTGGGCCCCTTAACCCTTGTTAGATGGTTGATGTGGAGTCACCTGACAGGCAGCCCGCTTTGGGGCCAGGTCCGTGGCACACATCAGTTCTCACTCACCGTTTCTGAAATACCTAAGGAAGGAAAACTTGTCCAGCATCCAAGGCCACTCCGCCATAATCTCAGTCCTTTCTGATGAGTGTGGAGTGGCCATGAGGTGAGGGAGATCAGTCTTTGCTGAGGGCTTGCTCCCACAAAAAGGAATCGGCCACTTTTGTTTCAGCTCTTCATGATGTTAAGTCCCAAGGAGCTGCTTGGCCACCTGCAGGAAGTTATAGACATGCATGAGGTGAACTGGCAGCACGTGCTGTGTTGTGTGTCCACCCTGATCATTTGCCTCCCAGATGCACAGCAGCTTGTCACAGGTGCGTATCAGCAGAGACTTGAGTCATGCTTTGTCAGTGTGTGCACACATGTGTTTGCATGCACCTGTGTTTAACCTGTGTATAGGTCACTAGATAGCCACTAGGCATAAGCTAATTTGTGCAGGAGTGCACCAGTCTCCATCACAGCTTACCTGGGGCCATGAGGTGTGCATCCGTGTGCTCTTCTGTGTCCAGATACCACTAGCACAACAGATGTGGCTTCTCCCCATGGGATCTTTGTCTTGTTTGACCCTGTGGCTTCTCCCCAGACTGGGTGGCTCACCTGGTATCCCGTGCATTTGAGAGCTTTGACCTGGAGAGCCTGGTCCCTGCCTTCTTGATTGTGCGCCAGGCTGCACTGGAGGGTCCCAACATGTTCCCCCCCTATGTGGATTGGTTCAAGGTGCGTGCTCGGGGCCAGCGGGTGGAGAGGTGGGCATGTGGGGGAAGTCCTAGACTCCTATCTTCTCAGACCCTACAAGACTGAGATCTTTTTTTCTAAAACCACAGGCATCACCTGGGCTCTGTATTGTCCATCTGCATGTGGTTCTCTTATAATCCCTGCTGGAATAGGGTAGTACCTATAGTCATGCGGAGGGAGAGACTGCCAGTCCCCCTCATTCCCTCCAATCCTGGGAGACCCTCCTTTCTTGAGCCCAGCAGTGGCCACCCTGGCCAGAGAGGGTCTGCTCTGGTGTACTCATGGCCTTCCCTCTATATGAACACTAGAGCTGATGACCAGACAGCCCTCCTCTCATCTGCGGGATCCCTGGGGCTGATACCCTAGACAGCCCCGCCTTCCCCTCCTAACAAGCAAAGGCCCCACAAGGGTGACTGTGATATTTTTCAAGTGGAGAGACCCTCATGAGGGCATGCATGGCCATTCTGTGGAAAGCTGCCATTGGCGTAGTCTCCTGGCCACTGCACTCGTCCACAGAGTTCTAGCTGCAGCTTGTGCAGCAACAGCAGGTGTCCTGATGTGTGGACAGTTGTGTCAATTTTCACAGTGGTCAGATTGGAGGGTTGATGCCCAGACTCACGCCTGTGTCCCCTCCAGGCCACCTTTGGCAGTGCCCGTGGCCCCCATGCCCACAGCAAGAAGGCAGTGGTGTTCCTCTTCACATTCCTGTCGGACCTTGTGCCCTTTGAAGGCCCTCAGTACCTGAAGGTGAGGGGCTCCACAGTTCTGCAGGCCACTCAGATCTATTTTCCCACCTCCGGTAGCGCAGGGTTAGAGAGGGTGGCAGATAGAGAGTGGGTGGGACTCAGTGAGTGAGATCCCAGAGACATCTCTCTGTTTGTTTTTGTCATTGACATCATTGTCACCAAGTTGCTGTCTGGTCAGAGAGGAGGATCTCCCCTCATGGTCTCTCTTCTCAGCTCTGCTTTCACCCCCGACCCTCTCACACGCTCCCCTTCCACCTTCCCTCCCAGTCCACCTCGGACCCCCGACCCTTTCACTCCCTCCCCTCAGTTCGCCTCTGACCCTTGTTCCTCTTACCCCTCCTCTTTCACCCGATTCCCTCTCTGCCCTACTCTATCCCCTGCCTCACACCCCCTTCCCTCTCAGTCCTTTACTGACCCCTGTTCCTTTCACCTTTCAGCCCCTCCACTTTGTCTGGGTTCTTATTTGGGATTGACCTTGAGACAGTCTTTTGGGTGAGGTCATTATCTCCTCTGCCCTTCCTGTTCTTGCAGTCTCTCTGACAGCACTGCCATCCTGACCTTCCCACATGACCTCAGCCCCCTGGCCTTAGTCCCTGAGGGTTGGCCAGACTGACTTCTCTCTGGTCTGTTCTGACATGCTGCCTGTGCAGCTCTGAGAACTGGGTTGTGTCTTGCCCTTCAAGTCCTCATGAGAGTGGATGTTCTAGCCCTCACATGCGTGTCTCTGCCAGGTGCACATGCTTTACCCACCTCTGGTCCCAGAAAGACTGCGACCCCTGCTCACTGACTATGTCACTCTGGCCCGAACACGATTGGCTGACCTCAAGGCAAGTCAGACTCCCTGCACAGCGTCCTACTGATGGCTACCCTCCATGTACTCACACCTCTTCCTGTCTCCTTGGAAGGTTTCTATAGAGGACATGGGGCTCTATGAGGACCTGTCATCAGCAGGTAGCACACAGGTGAGCTGGCTTAGTCCAGGGTCCTGTCTTCTTGGTCCAGAGTAAACAGTTTCTGTGTGTGGTGGATAGTTGGACCTGTGCAGGTTTGGGCTGGTGTGATCCTGGGAACAGATGTCCCAGCAGGTGCTGTGAATGCCATGACAGAAGGCCCTGTCAGGAGGGGTTGACAGCACATATCCCCAGCGCTTGAAGTGTCACTCAGGAACCTCAGTGACGGGGTTTGGAGGAGGGTCTGCTTGTTTGGGCAGCAGGGGTGACACAGTCCTTGTTTGTGAGCTGTGCTATGGCCAGTCCCTGGGAAGAGGAACCTCTTCTGGCTTTAGTATCTTTTTCACTTCAACACACTTTGCTTCTAGATGATGTACAGTCTTTGATGTCATGTAGATTTCTGTTGAAAATACCTTGCTGTTCCCAAACCCTGTTAAGTATCTTTTCTTTCTACCTGAGGTGTTTAGGTCCATCCAGACTGCTCCCCCATGGGCAGGTGGAAGGGGAATGGGAAGGGAGCCCAGAGCGGGTGGGATGGGACATGGCAGTGGCACTTGGTCAGAGAAAGTGGCCCAAGCACCCCTTCTACCTAGCCAAGGGTGCTGCAACTTCCTGAGACCAAGTTTCCAAACTCCTTAGTTTCTGAGTGCAGCAGCACTGTGATTACCCTTCTTTCAGGGGTTTGTGGGGATTCCTGGGCCACCCACACCCTTGACCTTCATCTCGTGCAGAGGTAGGGTATATCTTCATCTGACTCCTCCGTTCCCTCGCCCACTCTTGGCAGCCCCACAGCCAAGCACTCCAGGATGTGGAGAGGGCTCTCGAGGTGTTTGCACACACAGGGAAGATCCCAGCTCCTGTGATGGAGGCAAGGTGAGCATACCCTACCTGTCGGCACAGCTGCACAAGGGAGACATCTTGTTTACGGTCTTAACCCATGCTCCACTGGGGGGCTAGAGCCTGCACTTGGTCAAAGTAGAGGCCTGGACTATGAGACCATTTCTTCCAGAACAGGTCTGTGGGCCTGCTCTGCACTGATCTCTTGGCCTACTTCATCGTAGTGGATGTGGACAGACCCCATGTAGAGCAGCACGGGTACATACGTGGTGATTGCTACGCAGTCAGTGGAGGAGCTCAGCAGTCGACTTAGACCGAATTTGATTTGGTCCAAAACCCATTTGAAGTCAGCTTGCTACCTGTGTGCTCCGTAGGGGGCAGGCATTTAAAATCCTGATACTGAGGACTTTGAACTAATTTCATTTTACAGAATGCAGAGAGCAGCTCCAAGGAAAATGTCCACAGGGCCTGAGAAGAGACCAGCCATGTCCCTGCCAGAGTGCAGAGTAGGCTGTGTCCCAGATTCATAGAACTAGGGTACAGAGTGGGCTCAAGGGTACAGAACAGGGCTGCAGAGTGGACAGTATCTCAGGGTCACAGATTTGGGGTACCAGGCTGGCAAAGTCAAGGGACTGGTGAACAGAACTGGGGTACAGGGTGGCAGTGTTCCAGGGTCACTGGCTAGGGATACAGAGTGGGCCCAGAGGTGCAAAATAAGCAGTGTCCCAGATTCTTTGATGACATTTCCTGAAACAGTGGGAAAAAGAGACCTTGTACTCGATACACTGTCCCAGCCGTGAGAGGAGAGGAGTGCCTGTACTCCTGGGGGTCTCTGTTGACTACATGCCTGACCACCTGCTCTTCTGTGTCACAGCATCTTCAGGAGGCCCTACTACCTGTCACACTTCCTGCCCGCCCTGCTCACACCACGAGTGGTCAGTATGTAGACCCCATACTTCGTGCCGCCTGGAGACTGTGTACTGTATGGCATCTCATTCGTTTTCCGGTTCTCACAGCTGCCTAAGATCCCTGACCTCCGTGTGGCCTTCATCGAGTCCCTGAAAAGGTATACAGTACACTGACCTGGCCTCGTGCCGACAGTTTCTAAGTAGCAGAACTGATTCAGTGTAGATATTTTTATAAAACGTCAGCTGAAGTTGACTGGTTGGACCTTGTCGGTCAGACTAGGTTGTCATGGTGGCTCTCTCATGGCTGCCTCTGTGCCTCACTCTACTTCTCCAGGTTCTGTCGCTGTGTAGCGCAGGGCCAGGGCTGGGAGTGGGTCTTGCAGCTTCTTAGTCGTGGTCTTGATCTTGTTAGGCATCCCCTCTGTGTCTTCTTGGTCATGGGACACGGTCCCCCTGTGGTATGTCTGCAGTGCCCCCTGGAGACCTCTGGTGGAAAGGGTAACAGCGGTGCTGGCGCTGGCCGTGCAGACTGTCCGCCGTGTTGGATGCCAGCGGAGGCTGCCTGAGACTTTCAAGTCCTTGTCTAGGACATGTATAGTTTTTCCATTTTTCTAAAGGTGATGATTGGTGTGTTTCTCTTAGTATTACTTGCTAATTAGTATATGTTAGAATTTGGAAATTACTAAAAATTAAATCAAAGAGCTAAAAATAGTGTGGATGTCTGGTGGCCTACTGGTAAGAGGCTGTGCTGCCAACCCAAAGACACACAGTTTGAATCCACTAGCTGCTCAACAGAAAAAAACTGGACAGTCTTCCTCTCATATGATTTCGAGCCACAGAAAATCTTCTGGAGGGTCAGCTATGAGTTGGTTTCAATTCAAGGGCTCCTAACAACAGCATACTAGTAGGGCTGCTTACCAAAAAGATTGATGTTTCAAATGCACCACTTTTTCTGTGGGAGAAAGGTGGTTGTAACTTCTCTCAGAGCAATTCATGACCTCAGAGACCCGGGGTGGGGTGACTGTGATTTGGAGATTAAAGTCTGTATGTGTTGTGTGGTATGTCCTGCCAGGGACTCATGGGGGACATGCTGTGAGACTTCAGTCGATATTTCGAACAGTGTACACCCTCACGTGATGTTTTTCTTGAAAAAACTACTGTACTGACTTGTTGGGTTATTCGAATTTAGTCTATTGTTCACTTATATATATTCCACTTATTTTTCAGTTGTAACCTTGACAATGACTTTGAATCACAGATGAGTTGACTTTGTGTTCACATTTTTTTCTGATCTAGAGCCGATAAAATTCCTCTGTCACTGTACTCGAGCTACCACCAAGCCTGTTCCACTGCTGAAGAGAAGAAACCAGAGAGTAAGGTCCACCAAGGGTCATCTCAGTCTGCATTCTGTCCTCTTTCTTGATTCTGGGTCTCACAAGATAACATGCTCCTTCAAGGTCCCTTGCAATCTCTTAGCCTCTTTAACTAACACCACCTCTTCCACGTGACACCTGGTCTCATTGGACAATACCAGAGTCTCTAGATAAATGATACCAGGGTGTGTCTCTGGAGGACACTGAATCTGTGTAGATAGATGGTACCAGGTGTGTCTCAATGGTGAACAGTGGCTCTGTATAGATAGATGAGACCAGGTGTGTGTCTCTGGAGGGCACTGGCTCTATATAGATAGATGGGACTTGTTGTGTCTCACTGGAGGACACCAGGTCTATGTAGATAGATGGGACTGGGCATATATTACTAGAGGACAGTGGGTCCCATTGGTCAATACCAGGTTCCACTGGTCCTCCCAGATCTTCTGATCAGATTGCTCCCCCTCAACCTTACTGCTGGACAGACTGGCCTAGGTGACTGCTCCCTGCTGGGTCCTCGTAGTGCTTCAAGCAATACTATGTGTTAGCTGTTCCTCATAGAGCCTTAGCTGTCAGCCTATGCTCTTCCTGAGAGTGTCCCATGCATGCAAGACCCAGAGTTGTCACTTGTCATTTACTGAGGATCTACATGTTGTCTGTCTCTCCTGTCTGTTGTGGCACACTGAATGTGGCCTTGGGTTCTCATAGGGACCATGCACAGGGCAGCTATCTGCATGTGGTCTGAATTTGAAAACTGGAATGCCGAAGAGACATATGACTGAGTCAGTGGTGTGTGGACCATCACTGGGGTTCCTACACTCTGTCCTTCTCCCCTAGACCTGTCCATCAAAGGTGCCGTGAGATAGTACCATCATTCTGTTTGTCGAGTTCCGTCTATAGCTGCAGGGCCCGAGTGAGGCGACCTCTCCATGTGCTGACCATTCTCTTGCTCTGTCTGCTGGGTTAGCTATTTGGCTTCCAAGTAAAGAGTACGGAGAAGTGGGCCTGAGCTGTCTACACCTGAGGCAGTGCCCATAAGCTCAGGCGCTAGTTGTGCTGGATTGGGTGGGGAGGTGCCATACCTCACCTTGCCGGGGCTGGCTGGCCACCCCACACTCCCTCTCCCGTGGCCTAGGCCTCCTTACTGCAGGACCCTACTTTGGGGGCTTCTGAATGGCCTTCCAGGAAGCTCTGATGACATGCTCTCACAGAGTAGTGTCCTCACCTCCAGTGGTTCAGACCCACCACTGCTCCACTGGAGAAACATGGGCAGACTCCTTCTGTTGGAATTTACCTTGAAAACCGGATGGAAGATCAGAACCGACTCAGTGACTCAGTGGCAGAGAATGAAACCTTTTCAAATGATTTATGTGATAGGTGTTAGCAGCAGATACCTCTGAACCCTGCTCACTTTGGGTTTCCTGATTGAGCCCACATGACAGTGTACTAGACAAAGTCTCTCCCAACACTCGTGGCACCAGAGCTGGGCCTTGTGTGGAGACATAGAGAGAGCAAGCACATCCTCCTTTGTAATGCGGACATCCTAGACCTTGAACAACACACCTTTTTTTTGAAAGTGTTTGCTCATATATCCCATCTTTTGTGTTAAATCTGTAAAGAGGTGAGAGAAGGTAACATTGTATTTTCTGGATTCTTCAGCCTGTCTCCTGATGCCCTAATGGGGAGAAAGGGCTGGTGACTCTCTCCTTGCCCATGACACAGTAGTGGTCCTTGGCCTGGCTTGGCCACCATGCTCTGAGGGGTGTTGATACCACAGTCTTTGGGTTGGTCACTTAGGGATATTGTTACCACAGCATCTGGTCAGTCCTCAATGTCTCTTGGCCTGCATGCTCTTAGGTGTAAGTACTGCAACATCTGGCCAGTCCCAAGTCTCCCGTGGCCTGTGTGTTCTTGAATGTTGGTACCACAGATCTGGTCAGTCATTCCTCGGTCTCACCTAACACCTTCTTGGTGGTGGTATCACTTAGTCACCTTTGTTCGTAACTGTCGGCTCTGCTGTGACATGTCGGAGAGTGGCTTCCATCACACGACAGATACCCCAATGCCAGCCAGCACCATGGAAGGATGGCAGTTGTCTCTGCACATGGATGATCAAAGGCCCTGCAGTGACCCCGTCCTGTATCCCCTCTGCAGCCCCCATGGAGGCCGAGCCCAGCTGTGCTGAAGGTGCCCTAGGTGCACTTGAGGCTGTGCTAGGAGCACTCAGAGATGGCATGACAGAGCCTATGCAGCATGATGGTGAGGATTCCGTGACAGGGTCGGGCTGAGGTCAGAGCAGCAGGTCCACATCGTTTGTGGTGCTGGCTTGGGTTATGCCGCTGGTTCCTTACTGGGGCCAGAGTTCCGTCTGCATCCTTGAGATGATAAGGATTTCTCTGTAGCCTGGGTGAGTGCAGGGGGCATCTTATCCTCCAGTGCTGGGCTGCAGAGATCTCCTGGGGGGGGGGACATATGGGACTAGGCTGTACTGTCCACAGGCGTATAGCCTCAGCCTCCTCCCATGCCCTCTCCCATCCACAGTGGTGTCCGCACACATTGCCATCATTTCTGATCGAGTGCACACTGCCTTGGGTCTCAGGGAAGATGATGTCGCAACACCAAAGATTCAGCTTGACCTTCTTGCTCCAGAGCTGAAGAGGCCAGAGCAGGAGGTGTGTGGGAGAGCTCGGGGATTGGCTGCATGCACAGGACATCTCAGACTGCCTTTATTTGCACATGTTATGTTTGTATGAGGAGTGGGCTGCCTGTCTGGCGGGAACGTGAAGTGTGTACAACAGATCACGTGTATCACGTATAAGGGAGTAAAACATTCTGTCCTGCTGTGAGGAGGAAGGCGGTGGTCCTGGTTTTCTTAGAGACACCAGGCTGCTGTGGCCATGGCCTCAGGTACTGACTATGGCATCGACACTAGGTATCGACAGGTATCAACACTATGTGAACTGGAGTCCGTAGCCTGGCTTGTCCTTGGCTGTGACGTGATACACGCCCTGGACATGAACATTACATCGGCCTTGTCTCCTCCCAGGTTGTGGATCTGCTGCTCACCAACTTCTGCCAGAGCCTCGTGGCTGCATCCAGCTTTGCCCCACCACACAGGTAGAGCATTCGCTAGCTTCTTGGGGACCTAGAATTTCCTTCATGGCTTAGGCAGGGATCCTGCCACCTTGTAGGCTGGTAAGCTGCAACCAGCTTCCCCCAACAAACGACAGCTCTCTTGGGTGCAGACCTCATTGCCTTGGGCTTCCAAACTGAGGAAGGCCTCTGGCTCAGCCCTGACTGTCCTGTTTTCCTGCTAACACACAGCTATCATTGATGGGGGCAGATTGTGACTCAGGGCTCCTGTATTGAGGGAGGGCCCAATTCACCGGGCACTCTCCGCAGTCAGGGATCCTGGGCAGTGCTTTTAGTGAAGCTACTATGTGGACACAAGCTCCTGCCGTTGGTGCTGACTCGCCTGTGCCAGCTGCTGCTCTACCAGGTAAGTCCTGAGTGTGGCTGCCGCCAACCCCAGGCCAGTGCTCAGACAAGGAAGCGTGTCCTTGATGGAGGATGACCATATCACCTGTGTGATAAGGGGTCTGTTTCATCACTGCCCCACAAAGAGAACACCATGTCTCCAGTGAGATGGAGTACTGGTGAGAATGAGGCAGCAGTGATACTCTGTGGTCCCAGGGTGGCAGCTGTGGGGTATCCAGTGCCCCTCTCCTGGCATGCCCCTCTATCCACTCCAGGGTCCTCATTTGAGTGCTTTCCACGTGGTGGGGCTCGCAGCGCTGGCTGTCCACCTGGCCAGGTCAGGGCCAGGATTGCCACACGTGGACCTGAACCCACCTGCTTCCACCCAGAGCCTCTCCATGGCTGAGTTCCTGGACAACCTGTTACCCTGCAGAACCAGGGACTCTCTGCTCTTCTGTGTGAGGTGAGCCCTGCCGGCAGGAGCTCCCACCCTTTTCTGAGGGGCACCTGCAGCTCATGTGTTGTGGGAGGAGTTGTGCCACCTACCTGGCACAGGTCTTGCCAGCAGGCAAGATGTCTTCCTTGGTCTGACTCTGTGTGTGTGTGTGTGTGTGAGAGAGAAAGAGGGAGAGTGTGTGTGTGTGTCTGTGTGTGTGTGTGAGAGAGAGAGAAAGAGGGAGAGTGTGTGTGTGTGAGAATGTCTATGGGGGTGCATATGCATGAGTGGCTGGTGGTGTGTGTGTGGGGGGTGTGAATGTCTGGGGTGTGTGTATGTGCACGCGCGGGAGTGGCCGGGTATGTGGTGTGTGTGTGAATGTATGGGGGGTGCATACGCATGAGTGGCTGGTGGTGTGGGGGGGTGTGAATGTCTGGGGTGTGTGTATGTGCATGCACGGGTGTGGGGGGGTGGTGTGAATGTATGGGGGGTGCATACGCATGAGTGGCTGGGGGTGTGGTGTGGGGGGGTGTGAATGTCTGGGGTGTGTGTATGTGCATGCACGGGTGTGGGGGGTGGGTGTGAATGTATGGGGGGTGCATACGCATGAGTGGCTGGGGGTGTGTGTGAATGGGTATGAATGGGTATGTGTGTGTGCTGGGGAGTATTTGCAGGCGTGATGTCTTTGTATGTTAGGATAGGACCTTGTTACTCAGTCTTTGTGGAAGTCACTGGTGTTTTGTAAACAGCACCCACGTCTTTTAGTGCTCTTGCTGTCATGGTGGTCACTCTCTGCTGTCATCCTGTGGCTAGTCAGCTGTGGTTCCAGTCCTGGGTCTGACTGTGGGTCATGGATGGAGAGGTGGTACTTAGGGGTGGAAGATGCGACTGCTGGGGGCTCGGGCATTCCTCAAGGCCTGCCTCAGACGGGCCTGTGTCCAGCCCGGTAGCCACATTAGGTGGTGTGATGGCGTACACTCACAGAGGTCAGCTGAGCCCTTTCTGTGAGACTCCAAGGCACGCACATAGGGCCTCCAGGCTATCATTGTCCTCCATCTCTAAACATACCCCCACCTCATCTTCAGCCCATTTCTGCTGTTTCAAGTGTCCCAGTGTCTGCTTGAGACATGCCAGGGGGTGACCAGTGCACGTGCACACTGTGGTGCCATTAAGAATTCATCAGATTCATCTGTGCTGTCCAGCCTACCTCCTCTGAGCTGGGCATTATGTGGACTACATGGCCTCTGGTTTCTTTCCTAGGTTTTGTACAGCAGTGATTTCTTATGCCTTGTGCAGACCTCCCTCTAAGTCGGATGCCACTGTGCCCAGCCAAGTGCCTCCAGGCCTCGTGAAGAAGGTGAGTCTGCTCAGTATCTGCCTCTAATTGAGTGGAGCCCCCAGACTCCGCATGTCTCCCCACTTCTGTACATGAGGTGATAGTAACAACACAGCACTGCCAACTGCCAGGTGCTGAAAATTAGCACAGGTGAGGGAGGAGCACTTGGTCTCCACACAGGGCTTCCACGTGGTAAAGACTCATCAGAGCACAGAAGAGTTCAAGGGGGGGCTCTTAGAAATCTTAAACATGCAGGCAAATGGTGACTCCTGAATCACGGTAAGAGGAATTAGATGGAGAAGCTTTTGAAAATGCAGATTCCTGGGCTTGACCAGTTGGATTAAGTCAGAGCCTGGGGTGACTCTTGGGGGTCAGGGGTGGCTCTCGCAGGCATCAGGGACAGCTCCCTGGGTCAGAGATGGCTCCTGGGGGTTTGGGGTGCTATTTCAGGTCATAGTGATGTCCACAGTATTGAAGGGCCACCACCAGGTGCCTCTGAAGAGTAGTAGAAATGGAGAAAGGGCTACAGGACACTGGGTGGCACTGTTTGGACACACTGCACAGTGGTGATCCCTGGAGCAGACCCCACATGGGGCTCATTAAAGACCAAGTATGTTGGGTCAAACACTGCAGCATGGGGGCACTACCTTGCCAGCACTGTTTTGGCTGTCAGGAGAGTGTGGGCCAGCTTCTGACCCAGACTTAGCCTATCTGTACATGCTCATTGAGCTTGGGGAACAGCTTAGTCTCTTGATGGGAAAGAAGAGTGGGTTCATCCCAGTAAGCTCGCATGTGGAACCAGCAGGCATTCAGTGCAGGTGCTGGGGATAGTGGGGGCCTGGGAGGTAGGTGTGCAGGACTCTCAGCCAGTCTGGTGTGGGATCTCCATGCAGGGCTCTGCGCTGAGGTGTGTGGCTGGAGTTGTGGTCAAGTGTGTCCACACGAGCCAGAGTCCATGTTGTTCATGTCTTCCTGAGTGTCTGAGGAGAAACAGGTCTATTTTCAGTTCCAGTTTGTTGTGCTGAGACTCTTCTCTGAAGCCCGAGAGCCTCCCTGTGTGGATACTGTGGAGGATGTTCCGTGGAGACCCCTGTGCCTGCCTTCTGCAGACTGGACGCTGGCCGCCCTCTGTCTGTGGAGACATAAGGTGTTCCAGGAACTGCTGAGGGAGAAGGAGCTTCAGGTGGAGTCCCACTGCCCCTCTGCTCTGTGCCACCACTGTGCCCTGAGCTGGCTCACAGAGGGCCCTGGGGCTAGCGTGGGCGGGCAGGCGGGCTTTCACAGGATACTTGCAGGAGCACAGAAGGTTCTCCGTTTCCGAGTTTACTTTGTGGTCACTGCTTCATATTCAGCTGTGGAAATTGTGCCGTGGCTCCCCTATGACGTTTTCCTCCAAATAGTTCATGGCTGACTAAAAACACAGGACCTCTGCCGGACCTGGCCTTTGAGTCAGGGCAGTGAGCTAGCCACACACATGCACAGGGATAGCCAGAAACCTCGTCAGGGACCAGGAATACAACCCCAGTTCCTGTACCAGCATTCCTGTCAATACTCATGAGCTTTCTTGTAACAAGCACCAGTGTCCTCACACTTTGCCTAACACCCATCAAATCCCTACTTTCACTCTGGTACCTCTGCCAGCATGTCCACCCATGTCCTTGCCTCACCCACGACATTCCCTCAAGGCCATCTCTGCTGTGTACCCTCCGCTGCCCCTCCAGGCCAAGCTCCTGTGCTCACTGACTCTCATCTGTCTTGCATTTAATAAGGGAGTTCTGGTGGTAGAGCCTTTAGGGAGTTGCCTTGCTCGCCCAAAGGCCATGCCTTTAGTGGTTTGAATCTCTGGTGAAAAATGGGCAGTCTTCTCCCCGTGACAGAGAGCTTCCGAAACCATGGAGGGGCGGCAGGGAGTCACTTTCTACTCTAAAGCATTTTTAATGTTTGCTGGTTCTTGGATGTGGTCTTAGTCTTCACACAAAAAAGGTGGAGAGCTCGAGGTAGCTTATTCCATGTCTTCAGTCATTTTACTGCTGTTAGCTGCACAGATGAGAAGGCGTGACCACTGCTGGCTGGAGTCAGGAGTGGCAGTGGCCATGTGCACCATGGCCAGCACTAGCCTTGTGACCTGTTGCTCCTTTTCTCTAGCTAACTTACAGAGACTGGTTGCAGTTGGAACTAGGAATTGAGCCTCAAGATGACCTTCTGTCAGACACAGAAAGGTGAGGAACAAACATCTTTCTCAAGTCCGATTTTCATGCTATCTTCTCAGTTAGGTTTTGGTTAACAGAGGACTTCTCAGCCCAGTTTTATTTGTTCATTTATTGCTTTATTGAGGAAACTTACTGAGTTCTTGCTATATGCTAGACACTACTGTTCTGAAATATTCTGGAAGCTGGGGATTCAGTAAAGCCACATGATGCACAAGCATCCAAAGCCATATAGCACGCAGAAGCCCATACCAGGGCCCCCATCCCTCGGCTTGGCACATTTGCATCCATTCCTTTCCTCACTTTGTCCCAAGCCCAGCAGCCCTGTGACCACAGTGGGAGTCACAGAGATTGCCCTGGGGACAGGAATGCAAGGCCACCTTGTCCCCTGAGGCACTATCAGGAAACTAGCAATTGCTGTTCTCCCAGGCACAGAGCTTGCCTGATTGGGGGATCCTGGGCTACAGGTGGTCTCAGCCTTCTCTATTACAGGCGAGATTTCCATCAGTGGGCCATCCATCAACACTACCTGCCCAAGCCTGTGGCTGTAGGAGGATGTGGGGGAGACCTGGAGGCAGCCTGCAGTGTCCTCACCGAGGCAATGATGGACTTCTGCACAAGGTTGGCCAAGCATGGCAGGGCTTCTGGATTGATGCTTTGAGACTGTGGTCTTGGGACACAGATGTTTGTGGCTAGAGTTGTGTTGGGAGGCCTACCCTCGAATCTAATTGGCCGGGGGGGGGGGGTCCCCACAGGACTGGGATCAGAAAGGACACAATAGAAGCTGGGATGGAGGCTAAGCCTTGAGAACAGGTTGCTGAGCTGTGGAGTACAGGGAACAGAGCAGACTGAACCCTGAGAATGGTGCTGGGATGTGTTATGTAGGGAGGGGAGTGGGGCCAGACAATAGCTGATTGGTTTCCTCTTTGCTTGTGCTTCTGGGGCCCTACCTAAACATTCACTATCAGATTCAAGGCCCTGGAGCCTTTCCCGTGTTTCCATCTCACAGTTATGTCTCTGGGCCCTTTTTGGGTCATCTGTGTAAATGTGGCGAGGGTCCAAGCCTCATTCATTTGCACAATTCTGTCCTTCCTGTCATGGAGGGAAGTACCCAGTCTCCTCTGTTGAGAAACTGAGGGAGCCACCTGTCCTCCTAGGAGCAGCCCTCCTGGTCATGGGCTCTGGCTTGCTTTGTCTTGCTTGATGGGATCACTAGTATTTTGTTGGGATTTCACTTATAAATTGTCGCTTGTTGAGGAGATCCTGCATGTTCAGAGTGGTATGACCTTAGACTCAGTAGTTTATTTGAAATGTAGTGGTCACCAGGGGCATCTGAGGAGTGACCTCGCCCCATACCAGGGCAGCGAGAGAACACTGGAACCATCCTCACAGCTCTAAGATACCAATGAGGTCATCATTGTCTTTATTCCAGCTCCTGGAGCTGTGACCTCCTGGAGAAATCTGATGTCTCCAGAGGCTGCATGGTAAACCGAGATATCCTTTCCAGGTTGCAGGTGAGTTAGGAGACCAGCGTCCATGGTTCCTGTAGTGACATCCCCTTAATCCTCGTAAATTCCCACAGTGGGTCCTGTTCACACGGCTATGCTGAGGTCCATGTCCATGGTAACTTGGGCTCTGAAGCAACCTTAGGTGTAAACATCGTACAGTGGAGCCGGAGGCTTGAAGGGACAGGCCTAAAGCTGCCATCACGACTCCAGGCAGTGCAGTCCTAGACCCTGCTGTCCACTGGCTCTGTGTGCGACTTCCTGTATGCCCGGTATGTAAGGTGCTGTTCCCTGTGTCCTGTGAGGACTCTGTGCTTCCTGGTGCGGCTACACTCTTCAAGTGACTAAAAGTGAACAATGGAAGTGGAAATGTCAGGTGTTTGTCCACCTGGATAAAACATACAAGTGAGGAACGGTTCCCAAGACAAGGAAGACCTGCCCACCCATCCTTGTCCCAGCGACAGGGATGGAACCAGGAGGGCTGACTTCTGGTGTGGACTGACCAAGTGTCACTGGGTGGACGTGTCTGCAGTGCATACACCTAGCACATGGCCCTCCTGTCCTCTGGGCTGCAGTCACTCCAGTCTCTCATGGGCCATCTGTCTGCTGCCCAGCTGTCCGCCAGTGATTCTCACATGTAGTGGGCAGTGTTTCAGAGTGGACAGTATGGAACAGTGGCTCAGACTCAGGATGAAAACTGTGTCAGCACAAATGCAACAGAAATGAACTCTTTACATTTCTAGAAGCAGCTGTACTTGGGTTGCAGTGCTCTCGGGATGTCACCAGGGTCCTTTCCAGCTCCCATGCGTGTCTGTTGTAGGGACATAGAACAGGACCTTACAGGACAGACAGGGACCTCTGAACAGCTGGCATGTGACCTTGGTACTCTGGTGGAGATACACCATCTGCACTGCTCAAACATCGGGCAGAGCGTGTCAGCACTGAAATAAGAGCAGGTTAAGAACTGGCATCTTCAGCATTTCAGCTACACTCGTTTCTTTCAGTGGTGTCAGTATTTTAAGACAGACTGGACCAAGGTTGTGATTAAAAGAGAACAGATACTTGACCCATGACCTCACCCTGGCCAGGCCAGCTCTCGGGGAGATGCTGTGAGGCCTTGGTAATGATGATGGTCACATGCCATGGTCACATGAGGATGCATTGCATCCTGGGAACACAGGTAATGAGATCTGATCGCTTAGGAAAATGTAAACACCTGCGTGCATGCATACACACCTCAGCACACTCAGACTGGACTGGCAGATGGCAGGGCAGATGTGGCTGTTGGTGAACCTGGGTGGTGAGTAGGAGTGTTGTTTATTTTTCCTCTCAGATGGTTTGAAATCTTCCAGTAAAGATTGTCTGGAGCCTGCCTGTGGCCATTGAACTCACCCTACCCTGTCTGCTGGGGGTGAGTGGCTTTAGGGTCTCAGAGCAGCCTGATCCTCTGCCCTTTTCCAGGAAATGCTGCTGGACCTGGAGCAGGTCAACACAGCAGAGCACTTCCTAGTTGGGATTTTCCGTAGGCGACTGCAGGCTCTGGAGGGCGTGTCTGCAGTGACTGTCCACCTTCTAAGGCAGCAAGAGCTACTCCTGCAGAAACGGTACGGATGCATCATGGTCTGCACTGGCCCTGCCGTCCATCCTGTCCACCCACCATTGTAAGGTCTCTGATCCTGTCCAAGGGTCCGGGGACCTTGTGACAGGCTCCGTGAAGAAAAGTATGTTCTGGGAGGAAGTGATTTAAACCTCCTGGGTTGGAGTTGTTTGTGGTCATACCGGCCCGGCCACTGTCCTGGCTCATGTGGGATGTTAGTCATTTTTCAGCAGCACGTTTTGTGTTTGCAGAGGGCCTGGCCCAAGCACTGGACACTCTGGAGTTGGGGTGGGGCTAGGGCCTGCTTGCAGGAGGGTTGGGCCTGGAACTGAATCTTCTCCCTTTTGTTCCAGGATCCTCCTGGCCCTCCCTCCCACTCTGCTCTTCACTGGCATCCAGGGGAAACCAGCCACCGCTGACTGTGGCCAGTTCCTGCAATTCATCTGCTCAGAGCTGGTAGGTGCCATGTGGTCTGTGTAGAGTTAGGAGTCAGATGGGCAAGGGTGTCATGGAAGGAGCAGGGTGTGGGTGTGGTGCTCCTCAGAAGCGGGCTCTGGCACTTGGCTGGTGTTCCCCAGCCATGTGTCTCCTCTGTCCTGCCCAATGCCCTGTGTCAGCACACAGCCCAGGAGGGGAAAGGGAGCTCTGGTTCAATAGTGACCTCAGGCCAATCTTCACATTTCCTTCCACATCCAGACCTCTGCCACACTGTGCACAGTGGGACCACTTCCCCACAGAATGCCCACTCCCTCACACAGCTCCTACACTCTACCCAAGCCCTCCCCTAAGAGTCCACATTGTGGATTCATCCTAACCCCACTGTGGCCACTGACCCTTCTCCTTCACACCCCCTCCCACACACCACAGCCACACTTTGTCCATGCCCTCCTGCTGTTTCCTTTTTGACTTTGTTGTTTTTTGTGTTGCAGAGAAACCTTTGCCACCATGGAGGTGCCCTGACCCACGACATCACTGCCCACTTCTTCCGGGTAATCACTCATCTCTGCAGCGCTTCCTACTCCCTGCTGCCTGATCAGAGCCTCTGTGGGGACTCCAGACTGCCCTGCGTCTGCATGGGACCCAATCCTGAGCCCTCTGTTTCCTCCAGGGCCTCCTGAGCACCTGTCTACGTGGACAAGACCCTGCCTTGCTTGTTGACCTGACCCTTTCCACCTGCCAGACCAAGTGCCCAATAATCCTGACCTCTGCTCTGGTAATCGTCCTATCTGCCCCTCTGCCTGTGAGATAGGAGCAGGCAGTGAGTGCTCTAGGCTCCTGGCAGCTCTTCTTCACCTCACACCTGGTTCTGTTTTTCATTTTGTGAAGAGAGAACCTCAGAGTATAGGAGTCTTCACATCTTTTGAGAGCACTAGAGCTCTCGGACCCTCTGTGAGCTGGCTTCAAGTGGGGATGTAGATTGGTGGACTTGTGGTGCTCTTTTATTCCCTAACTCAATGGTCCACTCACTCACTCGCTGTCCCACCTGATACCCCTTTACCTGCAGGCACCCTCAGCTGGTTCTCCCTTACCTGCACTCTCACCTGGTGCACTGAGCAGTGACGTGGAGCCTCTCCCATCCAGTTATCTTCTCAGGGCTCAGGGCAGAGGCTTCTGCTTCCTGCCTGACCTTCTTGACTCACATGACCTCATGCTCTGGAATAAGGGAGGTGGAAAGGCGAACAGACCACTGGCTACCAGCTAAACTCAGACTTCAGATTCCCTCCTAACTGTGGGTTTCCAAGCGTTCTGGCAAGTCCCCAAGCTTACAGCCCAAGAGTGTACTGGAAGGGCTTTAAAGCCTAGCTCTTGGCAGTGATCCAGGCCTTCACCACCAAGGACAGCTGAGATCCAAGCCCAGGGGTACCTACTCAGCCACTGTCCCCCAAGCCCAGTGTCCTCCGTGTCAGAGGATCAGGATGCCCACAGAGCTGTGATCCTCCAGGATATAGACAAGCCCTGGAGTCCGTGTCACCTAATGTCATGTATGGGCACCGCTGGCTGAGTTACTCCATTGTGATCATACTGTGATTGTCTCTCAGCTGTGGTGGCCACGTCTGGAGCCAGTGCTTGTGTGCCAGTGGAGGCGACACTTGAAGAGCCCACTGCCCCGGGCGCTGCAGGAGCTGGCGGAAGCCCAGGACCTGGCCAAGAGGTAAGCTGCATGGGCATCTCAGGGCATTTGTGCAGGCAGGACAGCAGCATGGCCCACTATCACCTGGGTGAGAATGGCCTCCTCCCCGAGCACTTTCCTCTGTGCCTTGTACAACTTAACAGCGTGCTGGTTTTGAAGGGCGTGTTCCTCAGGGGTGAAGACCAGCTGGTCATGCTATAGATCCTGCCTCTGTGACTGCTGTTTTCTATCTGCATCACAACCCACCAGTGTCCTCTGTACACCACCTGCCCTCCATGGGCCAGACGCTCACTGCCTCCTGGACTCCAAGCTACCTCTGCAGACCACCTGCACACATCCCCAAATAACATCCCCATACACACCTGCTCCCACAGGCTACCTCCACCAGGAGATGACATGCCCGTAAGGATGACTTGTCAACCCTCACAGACCACCCCCACCCCCTAAACAAAGTCCTTTGTACAGGACACCCACTCTCATGGGCCCCACCCCCAAGATGACATGCCCAAACACAGGATGAAAACCCTCAGTGTCCTCTGTACACCATACCCACTTTCACGTGTCAGATGTTTGCCACCTCCAAGATGACATGCCACCCTGCAGACTGCTGCACAATACACACTCCTAGGGGTCACATGCTTGCCCTCTTTGCAGACAGCCCTTTCTAACCATGAATCACACATGCACCTGAAGGACAACAGGAGCCATAGGTGACAATACACGACCTCCCCCAAGACCAAACATGCCCCTGCTGACAGCACATGGCCCTGTGCACAGTACGCAGCCCCGCAGACCACGTGTGTATTGTGAACATGAGACTTTGTCTCCATGGAGGTCCACATTGCATAAAACACAGGATACCACATATGAGAAAACAGTGGTGGGGCCCTGACACGTGTGGCCTCTATCCAGCAGGACAGTTGGATACCATGTTGGGTCTGTCCAGTGGTGCCCAGGTGTGGAGCCTCAGGTGGCCTGGGTCACTGTAGTGGCATACTGTGCCTTGCCCAGGGACACCCTTCCCTGGAGAATTAGTCCCCCCAGCCTGCCTGTTCCTTGTGCAACCTCCAAGGGACTCCTTCAAGGACTTGGCTTGGGGCAGGGGTGTCCCCTCATGGTGCCTGGACTCAAGGCTCTAGGCTGCAGTGCTGGGGTCTGGTAGGCCCCTGGGCAGTGCTAGCCCTGGGCAATTGTGCAGCATGGTGTGGTGTGGGGAAGGCCTTCAAACACGTGTTCATTTCTCTGGTTTTCCAAGCTTCATCTCCCTGCACCCCAACCTGTCCGGCGCCAGTTCTGGCCCTTCCTGGGTTTCTGCGGCGGCTCTGTACTTTACCATGCAGCAGGCACTGAGAGAACAAGGCAAGGTGGAGCTCACAATTCTGGACTGCCTAGGACAGGAGGCAAGTGACAAAGGTCCCCAGGCCTCAGGTCTCCTTACTTGGCTGGAGGTTAAACAGTGTTTATGGGTTTAAGTGCGATTTCACTCCCTGGAAGAGCTGTGAGCTGCTCCCTCCCAGCTGTACAGGGCCTGGGGGTGGGTGTGAGCAGTGCCAGTCAGGGCTCAGACAGGGCACAGGCCTGCCTTTGTGGAGGGGTGGGTGTAGGCCTGGCTGTGGGATAGGGAGGTGTTTGACAGGCTCAGGCCTGGCTGTGGGGGAGCTAGGCTGCCTAGAGAAGGGGTTCTAAGACCACTAGATGCACGGGGGTTGCAGGCTGGTTGAGCAGCCAGGACATACACCTTCCCAGTTGTATTTTAAGGTGAACACAGAAGGATTGGGCAAGAACCTAGTTTACCCCTTCGGGAGCTTCTATACATGCGTCTGTCCAGGAGACTTGTTAAGGGGCTGTGTGGGACAATGTGCTCTCTTGGCAGGTGCTGCTGTCCCTCTTCTTCTTCTCCATCACAGGCCTGATCTCAGGGCATCTGGCCCCCGATGTAAGTCTCAGCACAAGACAGTCGGGGCAGCCCCTCCTCAGACCTCTCTGCTCCCCACACAGCTGTGCTGGGCCTACCTCTTCCAGGCTGGTTCATGGGCTGCACACCTCCCCTGACCCCCCAGCAGAGTTGCTCACCATCCTTCTCCCCCGGTCACAGGAAGCTCTCAGCCCCCTGAAGGTGCTGGACACCTGTACCAAGATCCTTGGGTACCTGGAGAGGAAGAAGGTGCCCTGGCTGGGGCTCTTCCAGTTGACAGAGACGGGTGAGGCACCCCACTGGTCACTGCCTTGGCTCCATCTGGTCCCAGGATGCAGTGGGTGGGGTTGAGAGGAGCACCAAGATCCCACGGTACTCTGTCATCCCTCAACAATGAGCCCCAGGATGAGTCCATTACAAACTCCTTTATACAAAACAAAATAATAAATTTGGCTCACATAACAAGGACACTGGGAGAGGTTCCACTGCAGCAGTGCAGTGCTTAGAATCCCTGCCACCAGCACAGGGAATGAATGCTGTTGTCCATCCATGTTGCAGGGCCTGGACCTGGCCCGGTGTTTCTCCACTTGGCCTCTGACCAGCACATCCGGCTCCTGCCACTTGCCTTCTTCAGGTAGAGTCCTGGGCCCAGGTTCCCACACAGCCAGGCCTCTGATTTCATGATTCATCTCAGGTAACTGAGGTGTCTCTCCCTTTAGCCTGCTCCCCTCCCTGGACCCCGACACCCTTGTCAGGAAGGATGCCTTCCTGCAAGTAGCTGTTGGCATGTATCTGAAGCTGACCCGGCTCTTTGTGGCCGGTGAGACACATGATCTACTGACTCCAGCCACCCATGGCCAGCTAGACCAGGCAAGTGTCCACTGATGAGGTGTGGCCAGCACACCCCTGCGTGGAGCCTGTGACAGGGCCTGGATGGCCAGCTCAGCTATAGTCCTCTGACCACCCATGTCTATTCTCCCTCCAGCTCCATCCACTGGAGCTGCTGACGAAGGCCCGTCTCTTCCTGCTGCGGTCAATTTCACGGTGCCCCGAGCAGAGCTTCCTGAATGTGACAGAGGTAACAAGGCCGTGTTCCCCCATCTGCAGTGTGCTAAGTCCCCAGCCCCGGGTGGACTCAGCCCCAGCCCACTGTGCACCTGGCCCCTAGGACCGGTCAGCCTGGTGCTATCCCGCAAGGCTGCACAGCTGAGTGTGTGTTCTTGCAGCTGCTGGCCACTGATGAGGACCTGGACCCTGAGGTGAGCGCTGCCCTCCTGAGCAGAAGTGGGCAGCCGGCTCTGCGGGACCCAAGGTCAGACGAGGACTTGTACCAGGAGCCCCAGCTCTTCTGACTGCACCTGAGGAGGGAGGGACATTCTAGGCTCCTCTTATACTGAGTCTGGCTCCAAGGCATCTGTGTTTGTGGAAGTGCTGGTCCCCCCAGGAGATCCCTGCTGCCTCAGGGGCAGTACGGGTCATCCCATAAGTTGACTTGCAGGTCTGGGATGTTGTGAGGATGTGCCCATCCAGTGGGGCCTGGTGAACTGTCCCACCTGGCGGCCTCAGGTGGGCTCTGGCTTCACAGCCTGGCTGTCCCTTGTCCCAAGGGGCCCTGGAATCCTGGGGGCCTCTGTCTCTGAGGGTCTGGCCTTGTCCTGGTTCTGTGTCAGTGGGTGCACCATAGACATGTGCACATTCAGATTGTGGGCCTTCTCAAATCGCCGGCCACACTGGTCACAGGCAAAATCCAGTTCAGTCTCTGCTTTGTGTTTGGTCATGTGGTACTTGAGGGAGGCTCTCTGTCTGCATTGGAACCCGCACACTTCACACCTGAAGGGCAGCACAAGTCAGGAAGTCAGGAGGAGCTTGACCTCCCAGGGACAGACCAGACTCCCACACCCAGCACTTGAGGACAGTCTGGGCTTATGTACCCACCCCGTTACTGCATAGGCGTCCCTT
Source organism: Elephantulus edwardii (assembly GCF_000299155.1). NCBI lineage: Eukaryota > Metazoa > Chordata > Mammalia > Macroscelidea > Macroscelididae > Elephantulus > Elephantulus edwardii. Next base: position 499,418 of record NW_006400213.1, on the reverse strand, counting down.
CAAGCCCCACCCACTCACTGCAGGGGCTTGGCTCCCGAGTGCCGCATCTGGTGTACAAGGAGGTGTTTGCGCTGCTTGAAGGTCTGTCCACACTCATCACAGATGTAGTTCCGCACCTCTGGGGGTGACAGGAGAGATGATTCACTGAGGGATAGTCAGAAACATCGTCCTCGAGAAGACAGGCTTACCACTGTCCTGGCTATGGCCATGAGGGCCCCTAAACTGCAGGCTCAGTGCACTGTCACCCTGTTCTCAGAGATCAACTTGGGCACAGGTTCTTGTTGGTTTAGCTAAGGACTCAACTAAAAAGCAACCTCAGACACTTCAGCAAAAGCCACATCTCACCCTGTGACGTTAAACTCCACTCCAGGCTTTCTCTGAACACCTTCCACAAGACACTTCTTGCCTCCCAAACCTTCAGAAACCCCAAGAAAACCATCTCTCCTATACTAGAAACAACGCTCCCCTGATCCTGACAAGTATAGTCAGAGAGCTGGTTGCTAAAACAAACCGGTTTAAGGGTAAAGTACGCCCAAAGAAGCAGGTGACTCAGCACTGAAATAAATGAATCGGCAAATAAAGGGACCTCAAACAGCAAACTTCCAGAGTTGGCTCTTCTCTGAGATTCAACAGGGCATGGCTTCCTTAGGGGTAAGGGGAGCGCACACCCAGCCTAGGGGCACCGAGAGGCATGGGAAAGCAGTGGTGACATCACCTGTGTGGATGAGTTTCACATGGCGCTGCAGGTAGCGGTCAATCATGAACACCTTGTTGCAGCCGGGGTGTGGGCAGGGCCTCTCGCGGACCTCCTCATGGTGTTCCTTGATGTGCTTCTGTAGGACCCGTGCACTGTGAGCATCCTTTTTGCTCAGGTGGGAGGGGTCTGCCAGACAGCAGGCCCTCCAAGGAAAGCAAGTGCTCCCCACCCTACCCTTCATGAAGGCAGGGTGCCCCCTCAGCCAGCAGCACTCAGTCATGTCCATCCTGGCTGGTGTCCTATACCCGACCCACTCTCCACTCACCTTCATGCCGTCAGCACCCCTGTACACAGCTGTGCAGCCCTGGTAAGGACACTTGTAGATGGTGGGTAGCTCCTCTCTGCAGGGCAGAGGAGACATGGGAGCCACACTTGGTGCACGTCCATGCACGTGCCAGTGCCCCTGTATCCATCTGCGTGCCCAAGTATCACATCCTACAGACATGCAGGCATATGTATCCACAAGCTGCCGCCCCTCACCTCTCACAGCGGAGCTGCTTCTTCCAGCCGGGCTTGGGGCCTGGTTTCTTTCGAGTTTTGGGTTCTTCAGGTCGCTTTGCCTCTTTGCCTTCACTCTTCCTGCTAGACACCCTGTGAACACAAGTGGGGCTGGTCCAGGCATATGTAGTCTCCCTTCACCTGTGCTCCTGAGGTTTGAGCCCAGGCCTTCCTAAGATTCCCTGAGAGGTCAACTTTGTCTCCATGGTAACTCAGGGCCTTCAGGCTCACCTTTGCCCCTAAAGCCTACACCTGGTTAAGGGACAAGAGAGGGGCCTTGTTCTGGCTATGGGGTGAGGGGAGTGCATCACAGGCCTAGTGGCTACTGAGCTCATTCTCCCAGGTAGAGCTTGACCCTTCTCTGAGAAACCCAAAATCTGTTTTGAAGAAAATTACAGAAACATTTTAAGTGACTCTTCCTCGTTAAAGAAGCATATTAAAAGAACCTCTCAGAGGATAATCCCACACAATCAGTAACCAAAAGAGAGCTTGGGTGGTAAAAAACAGTCACACTCTAAGGGTAGAGAACTGCCAGAAAAGGTCCCCAGGGTCTTACTCCTAACAGATTAAAGAGCTCTGGTAGCCTAGTGATAAGCTTCACTGCAATCCCAAAGGCATGTGGTTCAAATCCATCAGCTGCTCCGTGGAAGAAAGACAGGCAATCTCATTCCATGCAATTCACTGCCTCTGAAAACTTGGAGAGTCAGCTCCAACTCTATGGTACAGAAAAATCCTTAGACAGCCACAGCTCTCCCACAGAAAAACCAAGGGGTTCAAACTGCTGACCTTTACATTAGCAGCCAAGTCCTTTAACCACTGCACCACCAGGGTACGTAACCACAGATTTTTCAAGACAAATCCAACAAGACTTTTAAAGAGTCAAGTGAAAATCAAGGTATGACATAGCAAAGCACGGAACAGTATCAATCAAAGCATGGACCACAGAGGCTCTGCCTAGGAGGGCTGGCAAGCTGTAAATGCTGTGGATACAAAGATCACAAATCGATCTGGTGTTTTTACAAAAAGCTGAACACAGAAATTCCATATGACCCAGCTATTCCACTGTCTGGAATATTATCCCAAGAAAATTAGAACTGAGGCACAAACACTGTTACAAGATCATGGAAACGGCCTAGATGTCCAACCACAATAGAATGGATTGAGAAATTGTGGTACATTTACATGGTGGAATACTACGCAGCATGCGGGAGCAATGATTTAGAAAATTAATGCACTAAGTCCATAAGGGCAGACACTGTGTAAGACTTATTATAGAAATAGATAATGAGTAGAAAGGGTGTAAGAATCAAAGGGGGGGATGGGTAGGAGCAGAAGGCTGAGGATGGGCAGGGTTTCTAATCACAGGGTTGTATAATGATGATGGGTAGAGGGAGGACTGAGTCAAGGAAATGTGAAAGATCCAGTGTGCAAAACAATGTAGATGAACTTTGTAAACAAACTAGTATAAAATACAAATTTTTAAAAACTCACCATAAATAGTATTTACATAGGTTACAGCAGTTTAATTTTTTTATTGGTTTACATACAATAATTCATGTACATTGTTTCATTCATGTACACTGTATTTTTAAAAATGTATTGGTTTACATATAATTGTTTACAGTGTGTTTCATTCATATACATTGTGTTTGGCTTTTCCCCACCCGTCTACCCACCAAACTCTGTGACCCCCTTGATTTCCTCCCCTACCCAAACTTAATATCTCCCAACCCCTTCCCTTCTCTCTGGATAATCTCTGGCTTTTTTTAATCTTTCTGTTTCTACAATAATGATATTATGCAGTATTTGTCCTTAGGTGCCTGAGATGGTTCACTCAGCATAATGCTCTCTCATGTAGTATTTTTCAAAACTTGCTCTTGAGTGCTGCGTTATATTTCATTGTATGAGTATACCACAGTTTCTCAATCCAGTCATTTGTTGATGGACATTTGTGCTGATTCTATGTTTTTGCTACTATGAATAATGCTGCTATGAACATCAGTGTCCAAATTTCTCAGGCAGTCCGCAGGGGGCAGTTCATACCAATATGCAGACACATTAAAAACGAAGGGGGGCGGGGAAAGCAAAATTAATGGCCTAACTCAACTATTCCATCAAGTAGAAAAAGAACAAGGATCTAACCCCACAGTCTCTAGAAGAAAGGAAATTAAAAATACAAGAGCTAAAATCAATGACATAGAAAACTGAAAACATATGAAGCCACCAGTAAGACCAGGAGCTGTTATTTTTGAAAGGATCAGTAAAATAAACACTGGCAAACTTAAAAAAAAAATTAAAGACACTAATAACTCAAGTAAGAAATGAAAAGAGGTGACATTGTGTTTTGCACATCTTTCATTTATATTTTGTTTCATACAGGCATATGCATTTTTATTGTATGCAATTAAAGAAAAAGCGGTCTACAACTTGAACCAGAAGTAAAGCAAGTAGAAGGATGAGCATTGCAAAGTTCAGAGCAGAGAAATTAAATCAAGTAGAGAACTAGTGCAGCTAGGAGTTGGTCACTATAAGAAAAATTCAGTTTTTAATTGATGCAACTTTTATTAGAATGACAAAGAGAAGACAAAAATACCACAAATTAAAGTGAGGCTGTTACTATCAACTTTGTAGAAATAAAAAAAGATCACAAAGGAATGTTATAAATATGTAGGCTAAGAAAGTAGATGACCTATAAGAAATGGACAAATTCCTGGTGAATTCAAATTGAGAGGAAACAATATCACTCTCTTCCCCCGGAGACGTACACATAGCTGCTGCCACCGCCATGTCTCTAGTGATCCCAGAGAAGTTCCAGCACATTTTGTGAGTACTCAACACTACCATAGATGGGCAGGGAAAACAACCTTTGCCATCACTGCCATTAAGGGTGTAGGGTGAAGATAAGTTCACGTGGTGTGGAGGAAAGCAAACACTGACCTCACCAAGAGGGCAGGAGAGTTCACTGAGGAGGAGGTGGAGAGTGTGATTACCATGAAGCAGAATCCACGCCAGTACAAGATTCCAGACTGGTTCTTCAGCAGACAAAAAGATAAGAAGGTTGGGAAATATAGTCAGGTGCTGGCCAGTGGTCTGGACAACAAGCTCCGTGAAGACCTGAAGTGACTGAAGAAGATCTGTGCCCACAAAGGGCTGCGCCACTTTTGGGGCCTTCGGGTTCAAGGCTAGCACACCAAGACCACTGGCTGCCGGGGCCATACTGTGGGTGTGTCTAAAAAGAAATAAGTTTCCAGGCCTTATAATAAGTGCAAAACCAATCTCAACAAATGTACAAATGAAGGATTCAAATGAGCCATCAAAAGCCTCCCAGAAAAGAACAATCCTAGACCAGATGGTTTCACTGAAGAACATTAAAGAAAAGTGAATCCTCCTTAAACTGTTCCAAAATATAGGATAGAGAGTACTATAAAGTTAGCCTGACTGTGACAACAAGATCCCTATAGACTAAGCCACCAGAACTTCCTGACTGACTCATAAAAGAATTCTTGATGACCTGAAAACAGCCACCAAAAACCCAGCCTGATACATGACGGACACATACACCAAGGAAACAGAACGTCAGAGTCCAGGATAAACCCTGCATGTTTGTGGTCAATGGGTTTAACTCAAATGGATCAAGGACCTAAAGACTCTTAGAAGAAACAGGATAATGCTTTGGGACCTAATCCTCAACAGTGGGCTTTTAGATATGACACCAAAACCCAAGAGCAACAGAAGACAAAATATCACCTCGAACATCATCTAAATACTTTCTCACAAGTCTGTGGGGAAAATGACAAGACAACCTATAGACTGAGAGTAAAATTTTGGGAACCACATTTCTGATAATATCCAGAATATATAAAGAACTTCTAAAATTTAAAGACAACCTTGTCAAAAAAAGGGTAAGAGATTTAAATAGACATTTCATTAAAGAAATAGAAATGGCCAACAGGCACATGAGAAGATGCTCAACATCGCTGGTTACTAGAAAATGCCAACCAAAGCTCAGTGAGACACCACATGGCCCCTACAAAGCATGGCTACAGATGGGGGATATGGGAACTCTCTTCCAATGTGGTAGGACCATGAAATGGTGCAGCCATTGTGAATAGGGTCTGGCTGTTTCTCGAAATTAAACATAGAATATGACCCAGCAATGCCACTCCTGTGTGTATACTCAGAGGTGGAAGCAGGGATGCAATAAACATAGAAATCCCTTAACGTTATTAGCACCAGTGACTGAACAAATCACAAAAACAACCTAAATATCCAGCAACGTGAATGGATAAACAAAAAGTGTTGTACACAGCAGTGGAAAACCACTCTGCTACAGAGAGAATGTACATCTGAAACATGAAGGCATGTGGAAAGAGAAGCTTGTACATCACAGAGGACAAGCTCTGTATGGTCCTCTTCCGCGCAGTAGATCTGTAATAGGCAAGCATTAGACACCAAGAATCACTGGTGGTCGCCAGGGCTGGAAGCCGGGGCTAAATAAATGCCGAGGGGGTACAGAGAGTCTGTTAAGATGAGGAGAAAACTGTTAACAGATAATGATGCTACTTAAACAAAATGGGGATTAATATCACTGAACTGTACATGTGAAAAATGCTGAGATGGCAAATGTTTTGCTCCAGCTAGACTACAAACAAGAACCTCTCTGATGGCTGTACCCCACACACACCATCAGCATCTGACTTCACACTGAACGCCATGCACCAGACCATACAGCAGTCTTACCTCTTCTCTGGGTATGGTTCAAAGGACTCATCAGATGAAGGGGTATTCTGCTTCTTGTCCTGTTCATCGTCACTCAGAAAGTCTCTGCAGAGGAGATAGGACCCTCAGCTGGGCCCTGGACAGGGGGCCGTTTTGTTCTCCCAAACATTCAAAAAAAAATCTAAAATGCCCCAAATTCCCAACCCCACTTTTTAGCAGGTAGGTCGTGGAAGCCTAACAGGCCAGCATAGCTCCCCAACAGCTGCACTAGGAGCCAGGGCCCCTCTGAAGGGCCACTCAGAGCCTTCCTAGGATGTGACACTTGCATCAAGTACCCTTGCCCCCAGGACTGCCACCAGCAACTAACTGAGGGCAACTGTTAGTTATTTCAAAGTTCATGATGGTCCACCTGTAAGCTTTACCACGAAGATGCTGCGACAGGTGGCCCACGGGCTCCACGCCCCAGGTAACCCACGAGCTCTCTTCCTGATGCTTCCAGCATCACCAGTCATTCCTTTCAAGCACCCATGACGGCACGCTAAAACTATGCTGTCCTCCTAGTGTGGAGGGAAGCTGTATCGACACTAGGCCAGACACAGGAGGGGACAGAAACTGTCTCCCTCTTCAGGGAGAGGATTTGTCCTTTCTACTCTCCTACATCAGACCTATGCTTCAGGTCAGTCAAGGACAGAGCCTGGCTCCCTCTCCATTGGTGACACCTGGGACTGGGACAAAACTTGAGGCCTTTATGGACAAAACCAACAAGCAGTGGGGAAGGTGTCCACCTGCCTAAGTCAAAGACCACATGTGCCTCTGAGCTAAAAGGTCCCCAGCCGGAACAAGCCTGGCCCTACCTTGGAAGCCCCCCAACCCCTCTTCTTCCCAACCTGGAAAGCAGGGGAGCGTCCTGAGCAGGGGGCCAGGCCGCAAGCACCTAGGATGGTGGAGTTTGGTTTTCAAAGAAGTAGTTTTAGGCTGTTGAAACCCACTCTTCTCTCACCCCTCAGAAAGGTCACTGAACTCGTCTTTTACCCGATCATCCGAGGCTGAAGACGGAACCTGCTTCTCATTCAACTGTCCTGGGAAAGAAAATGGAGTCCTGTTACCTGTAAGCCTCCCAGCCTCAGGTGCCCTGCATCCCAAGCCCGGTGCCAGGCCCAAAACCAGAAGCAGGCCCAGGGTCCCCCGGGTTTAGACTTGGTACTTTTCGGGGTTAGCTGAGTGTTGTGGGTCAAAGCCATTTAAAATGCCAAGTAGCACTAGAATGGAAAGGCAGCCACAAGTCAGCCCTGCCTACCCTGGTTCCACACAGAGCTAGGCTTTCTCACAGTACCACCTACGGTAGCACGGCCATGGCCTCGTCCATGCACAGGTGCCCTCATGGATAGACACACAGAATACACTCAGGAGTCCAGAGGTGGAAGGCTGGCCCCTGACCTCCTTATATCCCTGGCAATCACCATGAGATCTGCGCCCCAAACAAGGGGCTGGCTATGTTCTCCACGTCCACCCTAGTCCCACTGTAGTGTCCTCAGGATGGCTGGCTGCAGTCAAGAGAGTGACCTGCAGCTGGCCCAAAGCATCAGCCTCAGAAGTCACAATCTCTCTCCTCCCCCACACCCAGAGACAAGGCCCCCATTCTTCCCTCCCCTGGACCATGGGGAGGCCAGTGTGGCCGGCTAGTTCTGCTGGAACTTGGGAGCCATAGAGGACAGAGGCGCATGTCTTTACACAAAGTACTTGATCAGGCTGCTCAGAAAGGATCCTGGGCTCCAACTGGCTGATGGTCTTGGGTTCCTCTGCCCAGCTTACAGTCAAAGGCCCTCCAAAGTGCCCCAGGCCCCCATCGCCCACCACTGCGCTTTCTGGACCAACCCAAACCCTCCAGTTCAAGAGTTGGGGACCTGGGTTGAGCACAGACCAGTGGAGCCTCCTACCTGGAGACCCACTGAGGGGTGGGCTTGGCTGGGGTGGGGTATTCTGACAAGGACCCACAGAACTGCCATCCAAGGAGGGCTGCTGGGCTGGGTCCGTGCTGGGCAGCACCTCTGTCTCAGCCTCGGCGGTGGTTCCTCTGCCCGGGGAGTGCTGGGAGGCAGCCCCAGCAGGATTAGGGGTGAGCTGAGTGGCTGTTTCCTTTTCCCACTCCCACTTGACTGCCAGCGTGCTGTCGAACATGGGGGCTCCACAGCCTGAATCTGTGTCCATGATGTAGTCGTGGCCCTGGCCACAGCCCCATACAGCCCTGACACCGCCGCAGTACTCAGAGGAAAGCACCCGTTGCAGGCTGGGCAGGGTAGCACAGCTGGTTGCGTGCCCATGCACCCACCTCACCAGGGCCTGCAGGCACCGGAGACTCCATGGGACCTGGTCTGCTGAGAAACAGAGAGTCAGCCCCAGACAGTCCCTGCCACCCTGACCGCCTATGTACCCAGACACTCACCCAGACATGTGCTCTCTTCTGAGGCAGCATGGGACTGGGTCCCAGTCCTGCAAAAGATCAGGCTTCTATGAGCATGAGAGGCAGATCCCACAGCTCTGTCGTAGCTTCATAGCTACCCCCAAAGGTCCTGCTGTCCCTCAGGTGCCATCTTTCTGAATCACGCCACCTGCCCCTTCCTCTCACTGCCCGCCTTCCTGTTCAAGCGTGCCTGGTGCTCACTGTACCAACTACCACAGCAGTTCCTGGGCACCACCCACACCTGTCCCCTGACCAGCACTCTCAGTGCCCAGAGGATACTCCCCACCAAGAACAGACAAGGCTTACTTTGTAAAAGGCTTGTGGTGGCGAGCCGGGGCAGCATTGACCCTCTGCAGGAAGGAGCTGAGGAGGCTGTGACACTGGTAGAACTGAGCGTGGCAGTTCTTGCAGACAAAGGGAGAGAGAGCTGGGTCCTGGAGGATGGGGATCCCCAGCAGGTGCTGGAAGTCCCTGCTAAGAACTCGCTCCCCTGGGGGTGCTCTCCCAACACTCTCCCCAGGCCCTCTGCTTGCCACGTTGCGGAGGCTTCTGGAGGAGAACTTCCCGTGGCAGAGGCGACAGTGCCCTGTGGCAAGTAGCCGGCCTGGTCCTGGGAAAAGAACAGGGAACACACATTGTCACTGGGAAGCTAGACCTAAATTCGGGCTGCTCAGCCCAGCTCAGCTTGGAGCATTGGGGTTAAGGGGTCAAGGCCTGAACCCTCAACGTTCAAGATGGGACAGGTCTGGGGGAAGGGACTTCTGGTAAAAAAAAAAACAAAACAGAACAAAACAAAACCCTCTCAAAGGATCCTAAACACCTTGATAGTTCTACCTACAGCCTCCATTATTCACTCCCACCTTATGACCTCTCATGCACACTCCATCGCCTTGTCTCCTTTCACACCATGTCATTACCCCTCATGGTAATTCTATCAACACTTGTCTCCCCTATCCCTTCCGTTCTCATCCACCACTCCCCACCACCCCTTAAGACACCCTGTCAGTGTTTCCCCCATCAGAGTCCCCCTCACTCTACCTTCCCTCCCTTTGTTGCCCCACACACACCCTGGATCCCTTTGGCCCCTGCCCCTCCCCCACTCTCATCTACTTCCCCTCCCTCAATTCCCCTCCCCTTGGCCCTTGGCCTTCACCCCCAAACCCTTCAGCCCCCCTTCCCCTTGACTCTCACCCCAGACCCCCTCAGCCCTCCCCTCCCCTATGCCCTCAACCCTGCCCTCCTTGGTTCTCATCCACCTCTCTTTCCCTTAGCCTTCACCCCCTTTCCCTCCCCTCGGTCCTCCCCCAAACCCCTCCCCTTGGCTCTCACTCCCCTCTGCCCTCAACCCCCTCCCCTATCCCCTTCCCTATCCCCCTTAGCCCTCCCGCATGCTCCCCTCCACCCCCTCCTCTCCCTAGCCCTCCCCCTCCCCTATGTTTTCCTCACCCCCTCCCTAGCCCTCTCCTCCTCCTGGCCCTCCACCCCTGCCCCCCCTTGGCTCTGACCCCCATCCCCCTTGGCCGGCCCACCGCTGCCCGCTGGAGGAGACTCGGGGTGACTGTCCTCCAGCTCCAGAGATGACGCAGAGCCCGCCTGGAAGGGCCCGCAGTAACTCGGGGTCCACAAGCTCCTGGGGAGCTTGAGGAGGAGGGCTGAGGCTCAGAGACCGTGGGTGGACACCTCAAGGTCACAGGACCCCAGGAGCGCCCCGCCGCGAGCGCAGACCCTAAAGAGGGAGCAGTCCTCCGCCCGCCCCACTCGGCTGTCCTCGTTCTTCCCGGAGAGACGCCTCCAGCCCGATCTCGGACACACGGTCCCCAGGCCCTCTGCCGGACCCCAGTCCCTGGCCCCTGGTCCACGATCCCCATCTCTGACCCATGGCCAGGCCTCCGCACGCCGGCCCTGGCCTGAGAGGGGCCCACTCACCCGCCTCCTCCGCGCCGTCCTCGGCCGCCGCCACCGCGGTCCCGTCCCCGCTGGGATCACCGCTACGGACAGGGCGGCCTCGGGTCCGGCCTCCCCCGCAGGCGCCACCGCCCGGACCCCCGCGCTGCCGGGTCGCCCCGGGCGACAGGAAGCGGCCGAGCCGGTCCCGTTTCATGCTGGCCGTCCCGGGAAGATCCGGCTGGACCCGATCGCCTCCTCAAGCACGGTGCCGTCCCAGCCTCGGCTCGCCTCGGCCTGGCGGTTCGGGTGTCCTCGGCTCCGCCCGGTCCAAGAAGCCCGCACAGGACGGCTCTGGCCGACGGGCCGCTCACCTCGGCGCCAGCGCGATGCGGCTCGGCTGCGCTCGATACCGTTCGGCCTTGCTCGGCCTTGGTCGGTGGCAGTCGGCCCAGCTCGGCTCGCCTTCGGCCCGGCTCGCCTTCGGCCCGGCCCGGCTCGCCTTCGGCCCGGCTCGGCTCGCCTTCGGCCCGGCTCGGCTCGCCTTCGGCCCGGCTCGGCTCGCCTTCGGCCCGGCTCGGCTCGCCTGGCCAGCTGTGGGCGGGCAGAGCGTGAGGGGGCGGGGCACTACTGCTGTCTGGTGGGCGGAGCATAATGAAGGAGCAGAGCTTGGGGCTGCGGTGGCATCATGGAGGCAAGGGCTGAGTCTGCACACTTGAGGGCTGGGGTGTCCCGGTCATTGAAGTGTCTCCCAATACCACCTTGAGAACCCTGGTTTAGAGCTGATTGCTGTGCTGAGCCCTGTCTGTAGGACTGCTCATTGAACCTCGTGACAAGTCTAAAAGGCAGAGCCGACTTGGGCTTATCCTACTTTTTTTTTTGTTTTGTTTTGTTTATTTTTTTGGGCTTATCCTACTTTAAGAAAGGGAGGGTTGTGAGCTCTGGTGGCCTAGTGATAAGAAGCTGCACTGCCATCCTAGATGTGCGTAGTTCAAATCCACCAGAGGAGGCAATCTCCTCCTGTACCAATCGCATCCAGTTTGACGGTACATACAAAAATAATTATTATTTTTTTTTTTTAAAGCGAAGGTTTTCAAAGGCCAGCTATTTCAGAAGTTGGATGACTAGTCCTGTTTCTAAGCTCAGTAGGGAAGTTCGCTGAAACCTATCCACCAGGAGTAGCCCTTTTGGTATTTGAAATATCAGCGGCATACTTCCAGCGTCACAGCTGGAACTGACATTTGATGGCAAACTGACAGACAAGTGGCAAGGATGGTGACACTTCTCTGACATACTATGGGCATTGCTGTCAGGAGAGGCAGTCCTTGGAAAAAGACCACATGTTAGGTAAGGTGAGAAAGAGAAGACCCTCAACAAGATAGATAAGCACAATGCCTGCCTGTAGCAAAAGGCTCCAACACGACAAGAGATACTAATGATGACATAGGGTAGGGTAAAAGTTGTAGTCGACTTGATGGAACCTAAAAGCAGTGAGAGGATACTAAGCCCAAGAGACACTCACGGGGACGGCAGGTCCTGCATGGTCCACCAGCACGGTGACAATCATCAGGATTGATATTTAACCATTTTTTTAAAGTAGAATGTGTATATATATATATATACATATATATATATATATACATACACACACACGCATCTATACACATATATACATATATATACACACACATACATGAGTCGCTTGCGACTCATAGCGATCCTATGTACAACAGCTCTAAACTCTGCTGTGTCCTGTGCCAATCTCACTGTCTCCAACACACTCATCCCGATTGCCCCAGTCACCAAATCAATCCATCTCCCAGAGGGCCTTCCCCTCCTGTGCCTGCCCTCCACCCTCCCAAGCATGATGTCTTTCTCCAAAGACCGGTCTCTCTTTACAACATGACCAAAGTATGTCAGACGAAGTCTCAGAATCCTTGCCTCCAAGGAGCAGCCCGGTTTAACCCTCTCCAGGTTGAATCTGTTTGTTTTCTTAGCAGTCCATGGCACCCTCAGCACTCTTCTCCAACACCAAACCTCAAAAGCATCAGTTTTCCTTCCGTCCTCCCTGGTCATTGTCCAGCTCTCTGACGCATAACAAGTGATTGCAAAGACCATGACCTGTACCAGACGCACCTTAGTCTCCAGAGACACACCGTTGCTCTTCAGTACTTTAGAGAGGTTCCTAAAAGCAGACTTTCCCATCGCAATACGTCATTTATATGTGTGTGTGTATGTGTGTATTTCCATCTCACATATTCTGGGCATGTTGCCAGGAGGGACCAGTCCTTGGATAAGGACATCATGCTCGGAAGGGTGGAGGGACAACACAGGAAAGGAAGACCGGGATGAGACGGATTGAGAGTAACTGGAGTAATGGGGGTAGGTGTGTCGGAGACAGACTGGCTGAGGACAGGGCAGGGTTCAGAGCTACTGTAGTCTGAGTGGCTATGAGTCGTAGGTGACTTGATGGCACGTAACATATACAGGAAAAGATTCAACCCTTAAATGCAACTCTCAGGGTTGTCAGCAATTAAAAGGAGATTGAAGAACATGGAACAAAGGCTCTGGCGCTCCAGACAGCGACGTGGGGGGAGGGTGGTGGTCGTCACCAATCCCCTTTTCCCGAAAGGGGACGCAAGGCTGCAGGCGGAGGCACCGGTACAGCCCGCACCGCCGCACCTCCAAGTTGTGCACTTTTGCGACACCTTCACAGCCCACGGAACAGGACGGAAGTGCTCCAACAGGGCCAACCCCTTCCGGCGGTCCGTGGCTCGGGCGTACGTGTGCCTGCGCAACTAGCGTTCCGGCCTCCGGGCCGCCCGCCCCGCCCCTCGGCCGCCGCCGCCGCCGCCACCATCACGTCCCCCGCCCAGCGCCATGGCCGCTGCGGCCGGGGACGTCGCGATAAAGCCGCTGCAGAGTGCTATGAAGCTGGCCAACGGGGCCATCGAACTGGACACCAACAACCGACCCCGGGTGAGGCGAGGTGGAGGCAGGGGCGGGGCCTGGCGGAGGGCAGCCCCGGGGCGGAGTAGGGGCGCCCGAAGCTGACGGGCAAGGGCTGGTTGGTCAGGCGTCGGAGGTCGCGCTCGGCACCCCTGGGCTGGGCACTTGGGGCGCTCACGGCCAGCAGGACAGAAGGCGGGCTCGGACCTCGCTCTCCTGAGCGACCGGGGACAGCCCTCGGCCTCCGGCCTCGCGTCGGCGTCTGCCCGGGAATCCGAGCTGTGGGCGCGTTTCCGGAGGGCTTCGGGCATGCCTGTGGGGTGACCTCCACTTTGCAGGGCGTGTGAGCGTCCAGATTCCCAAAGGGGACCGCATTCGGCAAAGGTTAACTGCCTGCCGGGCGCGGCGGCTTTGCTGCCGTTTCTAGCATCTCCTGGGTTTGTTTGCAAGGAAATGTGGGCAGGGTGGGAGCTGATTGTTCTTGAGATGGGAAGCTGGCTCTCGGGTGGAGGCCAGCTGGACCACAGTGGACCTTCCAGGGCGGGGAGAAGGCTCCCGGTGCCACGCCAGGCACCCTGCTGCTTTTCCCGGGACTTACCTAGGCCAGCAGGTCCCCACAAGCCGGAACCCACCGGGGTGCTTAAGTCTCTACGCCCACTTAAAGACGAATGACCAGACAACTGAGTTCCCAAAACCAAAAAGATACCAGAACTTTGCTCCCTGAACCTGGAAGAAGAGGAGCGCTCTGTTCTGGCGTTCGCACTCACCCCGGAACGCACAAAGGATTTCCCAGAGCCAAAGGCAGGAAGCGATTCTAAAATTTACAACTTCATCCCCTCATTAGTATTCCAGCAAGTGCTTTTTGAAGCCACTGAATTATTGGTTCTTCAGTCGTGACATGTAAGAAACATTCCTTCATGTAGGTGCTGTCAAGTAAGCCCTTAGAGTACAGAAGAACAAAGTCCTCGGCGGTCCTCAAGTGTCTGCTGTGGATAAGCCCATGGTGGTGGCCACTGCCTCAGTCCATCTCAGTGAGGATCTTCCGCATTTTTACTGAACCTCTATTTTGCCAAGCCTAGTGTTTTCAAGGACAAGCTCCTCCTGACCTCTTCACAGTAAGAGATGAAGTCTCACCATCTTTTCCTCTAAGGAGCCCTCTGGCTGTACTTCTTCCAACACAGACTTGTTCTTTCGGCATCCATGAAATACTCAGAACTCCTGGACACTCCACAGTTCAAAGACATAGATTATTCTTTTTTTTTTCTCATTTTATTACTTTTTATTAAAAATATTTTTCCTATACATTCATGTTTCTTAATTGACATTATGTTTTATACAATCATTCCCATACGTTGTATTTTATGAAATTAATCACGACTGAACTATGCCACCGTTACTCAGTCTTTTCAGGTCCCCATCAGATCTTTCCCATTTCCTTCACCCTCTCCTTCCACCAACCAAATTGTGCAAGCCTGTGATTTCATCCCTACACCCCTCTTCTCTCATCACTTCCGCCCTTGGATCACCATACATGTTTTACAAATCTTACAGTTTCACAATAATGATCTTATGCGGTATTTGTCCTTATAAGACCAAGTTAGTTCAGTCAGCATAATGCAGTCTGTCCCAAGTTAAGCATCACATCACAAAAAAATAATCCGTCAAGACCTAGTGGGATTCATAACAGTTATGCAAGAATGGTTCAACATAAGAAAAACAATCAACCTCATTCAACACATTACCAAAGTGAATAACAAGAACCATATATAGAACAGGTATTTGACAAACTCCGACACCCCTTCCTGGTTCAAATACTCTACAAAATAGGAGTAAAAGAGAATTTCCTCAACATAGTGAAAAATATATAGGGAAAAACCAAGAGCCAGTATCATTCTCAATGGAGAAAGTCTCAAAGCATTTTCCTTGTGAACAGGGACCAGACAAGAATGTCCACTGTTTCCACTTTTTTTTTTAATTTTTTTTTAATAATTTTAATGAACATTTACAGAGAATTTGGATTTCCATTCATTCATTGCTGCACTTCTCTCCCCGCCCAGCCCTCTTCCCCCGCCCCCCAGTTCGCTCCTCTCTTTCAAAAGTAAAAGAAAGACTCCTTCCCTGGTACAAAATCCCCCCACACCCCTCCCACCGCCCCAAGTACATTCCACTATGCAACCTTAATTGTGGACTCTTGTGAAAGACATAGATTATTCTTCTTGAGTCTCCATGTAAATTATCCAGCTTTCACATGCATCTGAAACACCTGAAAATAGCAGGCTTGGTTAGGCATGTCTTTGCTTTAAACTGGTATCTTTGCTCTTCAGCACTTTAAAAAGGTCCTTGAACAGCAGATTTGCCCAGAGCAACATGTCATTTCAATTCTTGTCTGCTGCTTCCATGGTGGCTATTATAAATCCAAGTAAAATGAAGTCATTGACAACTTCAATCTTTTCTCCATTTATCATAATGTCATTTATTGGTTCAGTTGGGAGGATTTTGTTTTCTTGATGTTCAGATGTAACCCATGTTGTTGTTGTTATGTGCCATTGAGTCACCTGCAACTCATAGTGACCCCATGTACAAAAACGCTGAACCCTGCTCTATCCTGAGCCAGTCCGTCTCTGACACACCTACACCTATTACCCCAGTTATTGTGTTGGTTCATCTCATCCGGGGTCTTCCTCTCCTATGCTGACCTTCCACCCTTCCAAGCAGTTCTCCAAGGAACTGGCCTCTCCTGGCAACATGCCCAAAGAATGTGAGATGGCACTTCAAAATCCTTGCCCCCAAGGGGCAGCCTGGCTTCACCTTCTACAAGACTGACCTGTTTATTCTCTTGGCAGTACATGGTATATTTAATACTCTTCTCCAGCACCATAACTCAGTGGCATCAATTCTTCCGTCTTCCATTGTCACTGTCCAGCTCTTTGATGCATAGCAAGTAATTGCGAAATCCATGGCCTGGATCAGGTGCACCTTAATCTCCAGACTGACATCATTGCTCCTCAGCACTTTTGAGAGATCCTTGATAGCAGCTTTCCCCAGAGCAATTCATCTTTTGATTCCCTGACTGCTGGTGCCCTGAGTGTTGTATGTGGAGCTGAGCAAGTTGAAATTATTAACCTCAGTCTCATCTCTATTTATCATGATGCTGCCAGTTGACCCAGTGCTGAGAATCTTGTCTTTTTTTTTTTGTTTTATACTAGTTTATTTACAAAATTCGAATACATTGTTTTTCAGACCAGATTCTTCCAATTTCCCTTACCCCGCCCCCCACATAAAATTGTACAACCCCATGATTAATCCCCCTGCCCCCACACATCCTCATCCCCTCTGCTTCCACCCCCCCCCCCTTGGATCCTCATACTCATTCCACAATAATGATTTTATACAATGTTTGTCCTTGGGATTGAGTTAGTTCACTCAGCATAATGCTCTCCAGTCCATCCCAAGTTAGATAATAATTTACAAATTCATTGCCCCTTCATCCTGTGTAGTTATCCATTGTGTGAATGTACCATTTATAATTTCTCAATCCATTTTATTGTGGTTGGACATCTGGGCTGTTTCCTTGTTCTTGCGATGGTGGATAATGCTCCTATGAACATTGGTGAACAAGTCTCCGTTTGTGCCTCAGTTCTCATTTTCTCAGGGTATATTCCAGGCAGTGGAATAGCTCGGTCATATGGAATTTCTATGTTCAGCTTTTCGAGGACGCGCCAAACTGCCTCCAAGAATGGTTGTACCATTTTACAATCCCACCAACAATGTATAAGAGTCCCTCTCTCACCACATCGTCTCCAACATCTATTAGTTGCCGTTTTGTTACACTTTGCCACTGCTACTGGAGTGAGATGGTATCTTATTGTGATTTTGATTTGCATCTCTCTTATTGCCAATGATTTGGAGCATATCTTCATGTGTCTGTTGGCCATTTGAATATCTTCCTCTGTGGAAATTATTTTTTTTAAATCAATTTATTTTTATCATTACTATTAATTTTAGTGCAAATTTACAGAGATTTTGGATTTCCATTCATTCATTGTTGCACTTTTCTCCCTGCCCACCCCTCCCGTCCAGTTCTTTCTTCTCTTTGAAAAGTAAAAGAAAAATTCTTTTCATTGTTACAGAATCCCTCCTCCCAAGTCCACTCCACTATGCAGCCTTCATTCTGGACTCATGTCATGACAATAATACCTAATCATATATACCTTTTAAACAGTTTCTCTCTCTCATCTGTTTCAATGCAGTATACATAATTTATCCCATCCTTCTCAGTCTCCCCCAAATCCCTATGTCAGTCCCATTTTACAGCAGTGGCACTAAGCAGTATTTGTTCTTTTGTGACTAAGATATTTCACTCAGCATAATGTCCTCCAGGGTCATCCGTTTTGAATAATATTGCATGAGTTCCTTGCTTTTCAATGCAGCGTAGTATTCCATTGTGTGAATATACCACAGCTTCTCTATCCATTCTTTGGTTGATGGGCACTTAGTTTCCAACTCTTTGCTATTGTGAACAAAGCTGTGATAAACATGGGTGTGCATATATCTGCTTGGGTGACAGTTATGGTTTCTTTGGGGTATATTCCAAGTAGTGGAATTGCTGGATCAAATGGTATTTCTATTTGCAACTTTTTGAGAAAACGCCATACTGCCTTCCACAGTGGTTGCACCATTTTACATTCCCATCAACAGTGAATAAGAGTTTCAGTTTCTCCACAACCTCACCAGCATTTGTTGTTTGCTGTTCTGTTAAATTTTGTTCCTCTTAGTGGGGTGAGATGGTATCTCATAGTTGTTTTGGAAAATTCTTTCCATATCTTTTGCACATTTTATAATTGGGTTATCATTCTTCTTCTTGTGGAGGCCCAGGGGTATTCTGTAAACTTGTTATGAGACTCTTGTCTGAGATGGTTATTACCAAGTGTTTGTTCCCAGTCCGTAGGTTTTCTTTTCACCATGATAATAGCATGGTACTGGTACAGTGATAAGAGACTGCCAAATACAGCCAGAAACTTACAATCTGAAGAGGATAAAATTGATGAATGGGACCTTCTGAAGATTAAATCATTGTCTTCTTGATGTTGAACTTCAATCCATATTGAAGGCTATAGTCCTTGACCTTCAGCAGCAAACGCTTCAGATCCTCCTCAGTTTCCATGAGCAAGGTTGTGTCATCTGTGTAAAGTAGGTTGTTGATGAGTCTTCCTCCACTCCTGATGCCACATTCCTCCTCATACAGTCCAGCCTCTTGAATAATCTGTTCCATGTATCAGTTGAAAAGGTATGAAGACAGGATGCATCTCTGACATTCTTTCCCTGATTTTTACCCATGCAGTGTTTCCTTGCCCTGTTCTGACCCCTGCTTCCTGGTCCCAAGTACAGGCTTTGCATGGGCACAATCAAGTGTTGTGGTATTCCCATTCTTCTCACGATTAGCCAGTTTGTTGTGATCCATACAGCCAAATGCCTTTGCATAGTCAGTGAAGCCCAGATAGGCATTCCTCTAGAAGTCTTTGTTTTCAGCTCTGTGTGATATTGGTGATAATGTCTCTGGTGCCACAGCCTCTTCTAAATCCAGCCTGTATTTCTGGTAGCTCTCTGTTGATGGACTGTTCCAGTCGTTTTTGGATAATCTTTAACAGGATTTTGCTTGCATGTGATATCAGTGATGTTGTTTGTTGTCATGTGCTTTTGAGTCGCTTGAAAGTCATAGTGACCCTGTGTACAAAAGCCATAAACCCTGCTGTATCCTGTGCCAACATCACTGTCTCTGACACACCTACTTCCATTAACCCAGTGACTGAATCAATCCATCTCATCGAGGGCCTTCCTCTCCTGTACTATCCCTCCAGCCTCCTAAGCATGATGTCCCTCTCCAAGGATCGGTCCCTCCTTGCAGCATGTCTAAAGTATATCAGATGGAGCTTCAGAATCTTTGCCTCCAAGGAGCAGCCTGGTTTCACCTTCTCTAGGTTAAACCTGTTTGTTCTCCTATCAGTTCATGATATATTCAACACTCTTCTCTAGCACCACAGCTCAAAGGCATCAATTCTCTGTCTTCCCTCGTCATTGTCCAGCTTTCTGATGCATAGCAAGCAATTGCAAAGACCATGGCCTGGATCAGGTGCACTTCAGTCTCCAGACTGACATCATTGCTCTCCAGTACTCTGGAGAGGTCTCTGACAGCCAACTTTCCCAGTGCAGTTCATCTATTGATTTCGTGGCTGCTGGTACCAAGAGCGTTGATTGGGGAGCCAAGCAAACCAAAACTGTTAACAATTTCAATCTCTTCACCATCCATAATGATGCTACCAATTGGCCCAGTGGTGAGAATCTTTGTTTTCTTGATGTCAAGCTTCAGTCTACATTGAACGCTGCAGACCTTGATCTTCTGCAGCAAGCACTTCAGGTCCTCCTCAAACTATTCAATAATTTCCAGACCATATTTGGTCACCCTTTTTTGGAATGGGAAAAAATGTGCATCTCTTCCAGTCTGTTGACCAGTCCTCCAGATTTCTTGACACCTCTTGGTGAGCATGTCCAGGACAGCGGCTGTCTTTTGAAATATGTTGATTGATACTGAAGGCTGTAATCTGACTTTCTTCAGTGAGCTTTTAAAATCTTCACTCTCATCAAGCGAAATTTCAGCAAGCAAATCTGCATAGGGTAGGTTGTTAAATCTTCCTCCAATCTTGATTCCTCCTTCTTCTTTACATAGTTTTAGGTTCTCAAAAGATTTCTCAGCATACAGATTAAATAGGTACGGAAAAAGGATTTAACTCTGATACAAGCCTTACCTGATGTTAAACTATACATTGTTCCTTTGTTCTGTTTGGAAAAACTGCCTCTTAGTCTATAGATTTCACTAGGATCTCTGTTCTTCTCAATGTTATCCATAATTGGTTATGATCCACACAGTCAGATGCCTTTGCATATTCAATAAAATACAAATAAATATCTTTCTGGTATTTCATGCTTTCAGCCAAAGGCTATCTAACAGCAGTGCTATGCCTGGTGCAACAATTCCTTTTAAGTCCAACTTGAATTTCTTCCACTGTCTTGTCAGTGTACTGCTGGAGTCATTTTAAAGGAATAGAAGTATTTTACTTGTGTGTTTTATTGATATTAGTGATATTGTTCAATAACTTCTGGTTCCATTGGATCACCATTTTGAGGAATGGGAACAAATAGGGATCTCTTTGAGTCAGCTGGGAAGGTAGTTGTTTTCCAGATTTCTTGGTACAGATGAGGGGGCACATCCAGGGCCACCTGTGCTGAAACACTTTAGGTAATATTCATCAGTTCCTGGAGCCTTCATTTTCTTTCATTCAGCTCTCATTTCATCATTTCTCTCTTTCACTTTAATTTCTCTATGTTCAAGAGCAACTTATCTCATAAAAGAGAAAAGTGAGAGTCAATGCTGAGCCTTTTCCCAGCCCTGTTTTGCCAGAGAGATGTAGGGAGAGGGCAGGGCAACCTGCCCCAGCACTCGGTGCCACAGGCCTCCAGGAAGAAGTGCTTGGGCATTGTTTGCAGGTGTGGAATGGTTTGATGGACACTACCTGATTAGGCCCGTTTTGGGCTGAAAGCCATCTGCTCAGACTGGGCACACTCTGGGCAGAGTCTGTAGGGAGTCGTTGTGTTAACCCTGTGGCAGCATCCCTCTGGTGGTTCAAGGTAGGAAAATGCACAGCTTTCTGTGTGATTCACAGCCTCAGAATACCCGCTGGAGTGTCAGCTCTGCACCATCTCTGACTTGACGGCTGTAAGTGAGAGTGGTGTAGACTCGATGCCTCCAGTAGCTCACGATGACCAGGAATTTCATTTTCCCATTAGGACACCAGGCAGGTGCAAGGGACTCTTTTACCTCTGCGAGCCTGACTCCTGTTGTTTCTCTTCCCCGGGCACAGGAGGCATATATAGAATACCTGAGGAGCATCCACTACATCTCCCAGGTTCTGCTGGAAGAGGCCGAAGCCACCAAAGGT
Source organism: Elephantulus edwardii (assembly GCF_000299155.1). Taxonomy (NCBI): domain Eukaryota; kingdom Metazoa; phylum Chordata; class Mammalia; order Macroscelidea; family Macroscelididae; genus Elephantulus; species Elephantulus edwardii. The sequence continues at coordinate 478,156 of NW_006400213.1, read as the reverse complement.
ATGACTGCTCTCAGCCTTGAGGCTCCTCCCTGCACCAGGCCCATCCCCAGAGTTTAGCCTTGGGTGAGTCCTAGCCCTGGTCATCTCCTGTCATCATGGCTAGTAGCAGATGACAAACCAGCGGCACTCAGCAAGTACTGGCCACCATAGTGTGATGCAGGGGCAAGAAGGGATGGGTTATGTGGGCAAAAGGATGAGAGTGGGTGGGTCATTGTGGAGGAGTCACAGAACCTCCCAGAGGCAGTGGCACTATGCCCACTGAGGGATGGAGGAATAAGGTCTGGGGAGAGCATTCTGAACAGAGGTTTGTGCAAAGGCCCTGAGGTAGGAGTGGGTGGCATGTTCACAGAAGGCAGATGGAGAGGCTGTCCCAGAAGCTGTCAGAACTGGACAGTTGTGCAGAGCTCCCTAGGCTTCAGGGCAGGCAGGGAGTCATTCTGATGAGAGTGAAAGGCCTTGAGTACTGTGAGTGGCGCCTGCAGGCAGGCCTGTGCAGACACAGATGGACCAGGGGGTGCTGAGTGTAAAGTTGTGCTCTCAGAAAATCGGTGTCAGATGACACAGGGCCTCAGGGCTTATCTTGCCTGAGTTGGGGGGCTCAGGTGAAGCCCCAGTGAGAAGCAAAGAAAGGGAGGCGAGAGAGCCAGGCAGAGGCTGGGCTAAGTCCACAACCTGCTTTGGAGTCAAGAGAGAAACCTTCCGCATGGCTAGCTTTCACTTCAGCAAGGAGCTGATGACAGGTGAACTAACTGCCTTTATATCTCCTGCTCCCCAGAAGTTGAGGAAACAGTGCCCCCAGACACCTCAAAGATGCTGAAGCTGGCTGAGCAGTGTTTGGAGAGGGCCCGGTCAACTGCTGCCAAGCTGGGTGGGTCTCCAGGAGGAGGTTTCCTGGTAGCCCCAGTTGGTGTCTCCTTATGGAACCTGGACATCCATCACTGACCCTTGTCTGTATGTGGCTCCCAGGGAAACCGTGCCTGAAGCCAGCCAAGCCTGTGACTACTGCAGTCCCCTCACCAACCAGCCGACACCGCCGGGTGTATTCAGATGAAGGTGGGAAGCTCTGTCCCTTTCTACCTCCTGAGATCTTTCAGAAGCTTCAGATGGTAGAGTCGACAAACTCTAAGAAGTAAGATGGACTGACCAGATGGGGTATGGGGCTGAGCTGGGGGATCAGAGGTCAGGTAGCATGAGCTGACCACAGAAAGCTCAGTCACACTACATATTTCTAAAAATGAATGACAAACAGTAAGAAAACAAGACACTGGAAAGAGAGACAGCAGAAACAGACCTGCAGAAGTCTCTAGATAGCATTGCAGGAGAAACAGCTTAAATGAAGTCTCTTTTCTGTATCAAGGAGAAAACATAGAATCTAATACTAGAGATAAAGACTTACAGAAATTTTTAAAAAAGTGACTGAGTTACTTTCAAAATCTATTAATAAATAAATTAAACTACTTTCTAGTAGAAACTGACCCCAGAAATGAAAAGGCTAAAAGAAAAGGACAACATAAAACCCCCTGGGTGGACAAATTTACAGTAGCAGTGTAGACAGAGCTAAAAAGAGTTTGTTAATTAGGAAGAAGTTAGAGGAACCTATAATTTTCCATAAAAGAAAAATAAATAAAGATACAAAAAAAGAGCTAGAAGGCCTGGCACTTCACTGGTGTTTCAGAGGAGAGGAAACAATTAGAAGGCACAGTCATTATTTGGAAGCAGCTGGACAGTTTCGTAAAATTTTTGAAAGACACCAAGATACAAATGCAAGAAACCCAGTGACTTCCACACAGAACAAAGGCAGTGCTCTCCTGGCCTCCTGGGTCTCCAGGAGGCTCCCTGCAACTCCGGGGCCCCTCCTTTCCACAGCGGTTCTATGGGTGGCCCAGGGAGACTCCCCTCCTAGGACAGACAGGCTTTCTCTGCTGGCCCACCCTCTGCGTCCTGAAGACAGGAAGACATGTATGTAGGACTGAAAGCTTTCTTGGTGGCACAGCTGTGGGTCAGTGTCATCAAACACTTATGCATGTTGCAGACTTAGATATACAGCCCCTTATGGTGCTTTTTAAAGAGTTCCATTTATTTGCCAGACGTGTATAACTAGTTTTTCATAAAAGTTCAGATTTCTCGCTGCTTTTGAAAAATAAAAGTCTTGATAGTACCAAATACCAGGCCCACAGTTTCTCAGGGAGCTGTCACCCCAGAACTCCCTTCTACACATGGTCTTCCCTGTCACTACCCCCCCGAAACCAGGTCTCAGAACCAGGTGGGCGGGAGGGAGCATCATCGTGACCCCTGGGCTTCCTGGGACTGGACAGCTGCTGTCCCCATCTCCAGGGAGCTGACACCACTGGAAGAGGCCTCCCTGCAGAACCAGAAGCTGAAGGCAGCTTACGAGGCCCGCATGGCCCGTCTGGATCCCAGCCAGGCTGTGCAGAAGACGTCCCTGGTGAGCTGCCTTGGGGATGGCCTGGAGATGGAGGGTAACTGGGGGCCAACTGGAGTGGCTTACACATGCCTTCCCTTGCTAGACCCTGTCCCTGCAACGGCAGATGATGGAGAACCTGGTGGTTGCCAAAGCTCGAGAGGAGACAGCACCCTTTCTGACTGTTCCTAGTGTCCCTCGGAGACGTTGGGAGTGCAGCCATGGGGAAGAGGGTGGGTGGGAGGATGGGTCTGGGGTGGGTGCTCGGAGTTTTGGAGAGGAGGGGTTCTCCCCTTACCCTGTTCTCGGCTCTCGCCTCCATGTCCCATTCCCCATACATCTTCCTGGGAACAGCTGCCCCATGTGAGCGCCCATCTCCAGTTCAGCCACTGAGCCTGTGTCCAGCACACCCTCCTGGTCCCCGCGTGCCCGCAGTGCACATGTGCAGTGAAGGAGGGTCAGGGCTGGTCAGCCAGTGAAGGCTCCTTGACCTGTGTCCAGCTCCAGAGGAAGATGGAAGAGCGCCGGCTGCGATTACAGGAAGCAGCCAACAGGTGTGCCCTTTGCACCCTCAGCAGATGCCCTCCTTAAACCTTCAAGCCCCAGTAGGTGTGCCCTTACACTTCCAACAGGTGTGTCCCTGCCCCCATCTTCCAGGGCTGCATTCCCACACACACACACACAGAGCCTTGGGGTGAGGGCTGTCCCTTCAGCCACAGCCCACCTGTGTCCCCTCAGGAGGTTCTGCAGCCAGGTGGCCCTGAGCCAGGAGGAGCGCGAGCAGCGCGCAGTCTATGCTGCGGTCCTCGAGTACGAGCAGGACCACGTGAGTCCTGCACGCATGAGGGAGGGGCAGAGCCAGGGAGCCCTGGGGCTGGGGTTGGGATTCTAAGTCCTGGGAAGTGGCCTCTCCCAAGCCCCGTGTCCTGCAGGACTGGCCAAAGCTCTGGAAAGCCAAGCTCAAGAGGAGCCCTGGGGACCTGTCGCTGGTGACCAACTTAATGTCCCACCTCCTCAGGTACTGGTCCAGGCACCTGGACCTGTTGGCCTTGGGTCCTTGAGAAGGGTGACAGGCCTGCACTGTGCAGGAAGCCCAGACAGTGCCGGCTGCCAGCCACCTTTGCCTGCAGCCTTCCCGAGGCAGCCCTGTGGAGGGGGTGTAGGGGTGACTGCTATCGAGCTGGGCGGTTGCGAACCAGCGGTCCACACCTCTCCGCAGCCTGCCGGACCACCCCATAGCGCAGCTGCTGCGGAAGCTCCAGAGCGCTGTCTACAGCACACTCTACCCGTTGGTCAGCAGGACCACCCTCGGCAGCGTGTGCGCCCCTGGCAGCAGCTCAGTGCCCTCGGACGGGCCTGTGGCCCCTGGGAGCCGCCGCCTGCGCGCCTCTCAGAGCTTACACTGCGTTCTGTGCCCCTCGGAGCCTGTTCCACAGCCCCCGGACGGACCCACCCACAGAGGAGCGGACAGCCCCGCGGGGCCTCGCTCACCTCTGGGGGACAGTGCATCAAGTCTGCGGGACAAGGACAGCTCCTTCGAGGATCTGGAACAGTTCTTGAGTACGTCTGAGAGATGGAGCATGGGCTCCGGGGGGCGGTCCGAGCTGCAGAACCCTGGAGCCCAGAGGCACCCCTTGCTGGAGCCACTGAAGAGCACCGTGAAGGACATCCACAATGCCATCGGTTTGTGTGGGGCCATGCATGGGCATGTGGGCAGGTGAAGGACATAGATGAAAGGTGGGCACTGGAGATGTGGGGGACGGGGTATCATGAGCAGAAGCAAAAGAGGGGCAGGGCCTCTTTGGACTTTATGGGCCCAGAGGCAGTGAGGTTGGCTTGGGCCTGGGCCGTGGGTTGGGGGTTCTCCCCAGGACAGCAGCCAGATCTAGCCCTGACCTGCAGAACCCCCACGGTGCCCACTCACAGCCCAGCCTGCTGGCCACTCCCATTCCTGTCCTCTGGCTGTGGGAATTTTTAATGTAGTGGACACTAAAGGACAGCCTTGGGACAGCAGGCTATCTGCGGGGTGCAGGCTCATGGTTTTCCAAGCACTTGAGAGGGGAGCCCTGCAGTCAGAACTCACACACTCCCAGGCCCCTCCCAACCCGAGGGGTATAAGAAGGGCAAGGTGGCATGGGGTGGATTTGAAGGTGATGGGAGGGGAAGACCATGGAGCTGGCCAGGAGGGCGATTGATGCTGACACTGACCCTCCAGAATGGTGGCCAAGCGTCTGGGGTGAGCTGCTGGATCTGTGGGGTGGCACTACCTGACCCTTAGCTATCCCCCATGGCCTCATCTGCCTGCATCCACTTCCACAGACAGGTTGCTCTCACTGACCTTTATGGCCTTCGAGGGGCTGAGCACAGCTGCTGCCAAGGACCGCTGCGTGGCATGCATGGAAGAGGCCTTCTTCTCCCCACTGTGGGCTCCCCTGCTGGCCTTGTACAGGTGGGTGTGACCAGAACCTCACCACTAGTCACTTCCCCCTGTGGACCCAGGAAACACCTTACCAGTGATTACACCCCACTGTGGGTAAAACCACACCACCAATCTTTCCGATCCCAGGGTCTCCATCAGTGGACTCTCCCCATCTCTGAGAGACATGGTCCTCAGAGTATCCAGGGCCATTTGCTGGGGACATGCTGACAGCCATCCAGCTGAAGCTGTGCCCTGATAACCATGCCCTGTCCCAGACCGGAGCCCCACGCTGGAGGCTGAGTGGCTTTTTTGCCCCAGGAGCGTACACCGAACCCGTGAGGCTGCCCTCAGCAGGAGCATGGAGCTGTACAGGAATGCGACCCCCACCGCCCTGGGAGTCCCTGCCAAGCTCCTCCCCCAGGACACTGAGGTCCAGGGCTCAGGCACCTACCCCTATCATGCTGCGGTCCAGGAGCTGGGGCTTCTGGCCCTGGAGAGCTGCCCCCAGAAGAAGCTGGAGTGCATTGGTGAGGGAGGGGTGCAGGATGGCTCTCAAGACCACCTGGACCTCAGCCATCTGAGCTGCAGACCCTCTTGCTGTCAACCCTGGGAGAGGGAACCCTGCCTTACACAGAATGAGTGACACCCACCCTGGGTCCTCTCTAGATACAAAGAGTACACCCAGGTCCCCCTCCAGACACAAGAATGAGTGACACACCCCTTGTCTGCAGGCCTGCAGGAGCAGAGGGGCAAGCTGACATATTGAGGATGGTGGGCCGGCAGCAGGCTTTGGGTTGGGCACGCAGTCTCCTGTCATTCAGCCTCTCCAGCATGCTGTCCTATTAACATAGTGGCCCCAGCAGCCCCACCTGGCCCTGCCCACAGGGCTCTTGCTCCCTTGCCCAGCCCCCTCTCGAGTTCTCACCCAAGGCTATATGCACCTGCAGTTCGAGCCCTTCGGGTCATCTGTGCCTGTGCAGAGGATTGCTGCCGTGCCCAGGAGGCTAGGCTGCCGTCCGGGACCACTGCAATGTGAGTGGAGGGGCGGACCTCAGCAGGACACTGACAGCCCGCTGGGCTAGGTTGGGTAACTCTTCTGACATCTGGTGAAACTCAGGGTCCCAGAAGGACCTCTGTAGGCCCTCAGGTATGCATCCAATGGAGGGAGGTAACCACTGGACCACCCACACCTTACAACTGTGCGGAAGTGGGGGGCCACGTTGCTTCACCTGGGCATAGGACTTGGTCCCTGGACTGGCATCCCTGTAGGTGTTGCTGAATGAGTGAGCCCAACACTCCCCCTGCCCAGAGGCCTAGGCCTTGAGAAGGGACCCTACTCACTACATCACCTGTTCTGAGCCTGTGCCAGCAAGACTGGTCCCATTTTGGCTCTGGGTCCTGGGAGTGGGGGTCACTGCACCCTCTAATAGCCTTGCCTGTACCCCACAGTGGTGCAGATGACCTGCTGCCCATCTTGTCCTTCGTGGTGCTGAGGAGCGGCCTGCCCCAGCTGGTGTCTGAGTGTGCAGCACTGGAGGAGTTCATCCATGAGGGGTGGGGGCCCCTGGCTGGGGTGTGGAGGGGAGCAGCCAGCTCTTGGGTGGGGAGAAGGGGGAGGGGAGGGGTTGAATCCCAGGGCCAGCAGCATGAGCCCTAGAAGTGGGGTCCACTGTCTTGTTAACAGAGATCAGCCTTCCCAGTGGCTTCACCAGGCTCCTGTCATTGTGCTCTCTGCATAGCATCTGCCAGGGAAGTGGGCTGTCCAGGGAGGGGACATTGTCCTGGGATGGCCTTTTGGTGAGCATGCCTCTGCTGATCCCTGGCAGGTCCCTGATTGGAGAGGAGGGGTACTGCCTGACATCACTGCAGAGTGCCCTGAGCTACGTGGAGCTGCTGCCCCGGGGGGCCCTGGGCAAATAGCCAGCACAAGCTGCCCACCTGCCCTGACACCACATTCCTTGGAGTCTCCCAGTGATGGGACAGTTCTGGGGTGGTCCACTGCGTGCTCCCTCACCTGATCAAGACTAGAAGCCTCGGCAGCTCTGGGGACCAGAGATCACCTCTTTCAACCCCAGCTCTGAGCGTTTGAAGAGGAACCCAGAATAAGCACCCAGTGGTCCACCAACGTGGCAGTGGACATAGCTCCAGACCTCGGTGACACACACGGTGCAGTATCTGTGTAGCTACCAGTGCCCTGAGCCTGTTGCCTGGCATTAAGAACCAGAACCTTGGCAGAAGCCAGAGGCAGGCCCATCAGGCCCTGCAGCTAAGCGGTTTATTTCTTGCACAGGGACTACTTTTGTGATGCCCAGAGTCACCTTACCCAGGCAAAGCCACCTGAGCCCAGACACACACAAACACTTCTCCCCTCCCGCCTCCCCCTCTCACCTTACCCAACACACACACAGTGTCAAGCTGTGTGGGCCTGAGTGCCCAAGCTGCCCACTCTGTTATATGTTCCTGAGGACGCTGACCTGCAAACTGAAAATAAAGAGGTGACTTCTGTTGCCCCCTTCCTAGTCTATTCCACCCCACTCTACTCTGGGCAGGTCAGGCAGGCACATTACAGCTCCTGCTGACCACCAAGGAGGCAGAAAATGCCAGGGTGAAGTTGACCCAGCCTTCCCCAGCAGCTAGAGTGCTGAAGGAAACCCTACGAGAATGGAGTGGGCAGGGTGGGATAAACATGGGGAAGAGACTGGCCAGATAGCAGGAGTTACTGAACCCTCAGGCCTACTTCTCATTGCCAGCCCACTACAGCCCTTACCCACCTTGACAAGTATCTTTAAGAAGACAGGCGGCACCTTCTCCGAGTTTAAGTAAGACCTTCAAGGGCAAGTGGTGACTGGGCCTGTGTCCCCAGAGAAGCTACCCATGGATTGGGGTCGAATTGGGTTTTCCTGACCAAACCCTCTTGAATAACCCATCCGTCCAGCTGGGTCCAGGACCCACGGGTCCCCTGTTGGGTGTTCTCCACCCCTTTCCAAAGGACCTTACAGGTGGAAGAATCACCTCTATGCTGCTCAAACCTCCATGTGTACGTGAGTCACTTCCGTTCTGCTCATATCCCCTCTTCAGGCCAATCACCCTTTGGGCGGGCCTCAAGAGGTGTGTGCGCCAAAGTCTCGCCCTTTGCTCACTAGCCAATCACCGTTCAGATGAGTGGGTTTTGGGTGTCACGCCCATTAAATTAACTGCCCTTCGGCCAATCACTGTTCGGATGTGGCTCTTTGGGGCCGTTGCCCATGTCCTGCCTCTTTACAGCCAATCACTGCTCTGACTAGTGGAGGAGCAACGATGGATATTTACACCACTATATGGTCCTGCCCGGTGCCCGCCCTCTTCTCCCTATGGCCCTTTCACCCTCATATCTGGCTATGCCTAAAGCCTGGCTCCGCCCCACGCCTGCCCTCTCCAGCCAGTCTGGCAATGTCCTCGTTCATTTGCGGAGAAAGCTTTGCTGTCAGTATCACGCAGTTGCTCGGCGAAGCGGCTGGCTTCACTCTTGGTCCACATCAGCAGGCCTGTATACTGGTTCGAACGTCCTGCCTCAGCTCAGTCCCCTGGCCGCATCCGCCAGGAAAGCTCCGGCGAGGGGCAGGACTTGGATCAAGCCCGGCCCCCGACGTCAGGACCAGTAGGTGGAGTTGAGGCTTGGCGGAAGTGCTCCGTAGAGGGCCGGCTGAGGCTAAGCAGTGAGCTAGACCGTCCAGCAGCTACCGCTGGGCCCACGGCATGGCTGGCTGGGAGAGGGCTCCGAGGTCAGCAGGGGCTCAGCTGAGGGTCAAGATTTTCTGACAGCAGGAGCAGTGAACGTATAGAGTAGGGCATCCAGCTTGGGGGGCCGGGGTCCCCATGTAGGAGACTGAGCGTGCCGTGGGTGCGCAGCTGACAGGGCTGAAGATCTCCAGGCTGAAGCCGGTCAGGGAGCTGAGCAACGCGCACAGCGTGCAGAGCGGGAGGCGCCGGCCCTAACGCCCCTCGCCCCCAGGATGGGCAGCACATCGCTGTCCGAGGACTATCGCCTGTGTCTGGAGCGCGAGCTGCGGCGCGGGCGTGCGGGCGTGTGCGGAGACCCCTCGCTGCGCGCTGTGCTCTGGCAGATCCTGGTGGAGGACTTCGACCTGCACGGGGCGCTGCAGGACGACGCGCTGGCCCTGCTCACTGACGGCCTGTGGGGACGCGCAGACCTGGGGCCCGCGCTGCGCGGCCTGGCCCGCGCCTTCGAGCTGCTGGAGCTGGCTGCTGTGCACCTGTTCCTGCTCCCCTGGCGGAAGGAGTTCACCACCATCAAGGTAGGGCGCCCGGGGAAAGGGCCTCGGCTCTGCCAGGGTGTAGAAAGTAAGGACTGTTGGTCAGGGGCGTGGCATTTGGGGTGGACATCGCAGGCCTCAGAAGGTCCAGGGACTGTGAGAGTGGTGGAGAAACCCCTGCCCACGCCCATTAGGGTAGGCAGAGGACAGGCTTGAGGCCTGCTTCCCTGTCCCGTAAGACTTGCACAAATCCGTGTTCTCTCCAAAGGGGCCTTGCTCCCCAGTCGCCATACCTGTTCTGGGACAGGTATGCGGGAGGGATTCGCGTTATCTAATCCTAGTGGATAAAACTGTCAGAACCTTATGTACAAAGGAAGAGACTCGTGGGGAGCACACGCTATGAAACAGGCAGGACTTGGAGGGACCCCTTCAGGGCGGGGGAGGTGCCAGGCCGTAGGAGGGGGCAGGGTCGCTGGGTATCTAGAGCTAATTCAGATTAGGGAGGTAGTGGCGTCACCGTGCACGTGGGCGAGGTGCGCCTCCAACAGTTGCCAAGGCAACGGCACTCTCGGGAGGTGCGAACTCCACAGGGACACCAGCTGGTGGGAGCGAGGCTCCCTCCCCAAACTTCATTCATTCAGACCAGATGTGAGGTCCAGAGCTCTGGGGTCTGGAAGCAGAGGCAAATGACCCGTGGCTTTGGTGCTTGTAGACCTTCTCCGGGGGCTACGTGCACGTGTTGAAGGGCGCGCTCTCAGAGGACCTCCTCACCAGAAGCTTCCAGAGGATGGGCTATGCTCGGAGGGACGACCACCGCCTGACAGTGACCACACCGCCTCCCACCTGCCAGCTGGTGCAGGTGGCCTTGGGCTGTTACGCGCTGCGCCTAGAGTGTGAGATCATGGATGAGGTACTGGCCCAACTGGGCACCAGCCTGCTGCCGGCTGAGGCGCTGCTGGCGGCCAGGCGGGCCAGTGGGGACGTGGCCTCCTGTGTGGCCTGGCTGCAGCAGCGGTTGACCCGGGCTGACGAGCCCCCTCCCCTGCCCCCACGCAGCTCTACTGGCACATACGGGTGCTCCCTGGACCTGTACCGGGGCCTAGAGGAGGACGAGGGCTCTGAGGAAGAGGAGGTGGCCAGTGTGTACCGGGATACCTCGCCTATGGTGGCCCCGCCTGCCACAGGGCCAGCTTATGAGGGGAGACTCTGGGAACAGAGTGCCCAGGTGTGGGGTGTGGGGGGCCCAGCCTGGGAGGCCCCGGGTGACAGCCCTCCCTACCGGGTCTCAGAGGAGGAGCCCGAGCTGGCCCCCTTCTGTTTCCTCTCACTGCAGCATGGGCCACCGTCTGACATGGATGTGGCTGGCCCTGAAAGCTTCCCAGCACACAGCTGTTTACCACCTTCAGGCTTGGCTGAGCCTCCCCTGCACACCTGGCTGCCACGCCCAAGGGGAGGTGCCCTGGCTGGTGCCCCGCAGGCCGGGCCTTAGCCCTATGGCAGCCATCAATAGTTCTGGTCACTGAGTGGTGCTTATCTGGGTTTAAGCCTGTCCACTCATGCTGGGGAAGTCATGTGCAAGACCATGCTGGTAACAGGCAGCTGGCCAGCACTTGGACCCAGCTTGTGCATGCTGGACAGGGTGCTCATCTTCCCCCACAGGGGGTCACTGCCCTCCCCATTGTTCCTTGTGCCCTGCATGCCATGCCCAGGTCACCCACATCCCTGCAGCCCCTCCCCTGCCCCAGGCACTACCTCCAAGTGTCTGTCCTGGCCAGGCTGAAGGAGTGGAGGAGGCTGTGCACCCAGAAAGGGGAATAGAGGCCGCGGGGCAGGGAGGGAGGGTAGAGTGCTGTCCCGGTCAACCATCCTGACACTGCAGTGGTGGGTCTGCACCAGTGGGCGAGACAGGCAGGCCAGCAGCCCTCCAGACAGGGCAACTACTGCCCTCTTCGCACCTGACCAGCAACCCTTCTTTACCCAGCGTCCCAGCTCTCACCCCTACAACCAGCACTCGGGGTGACCCCTGTGGATGTCATGTGATCCTGAGCTGCAGAAGCACATTAAAGTGACACTGTGTCCATGATGCTTTATTTCTGAGCCCATCTCTCAGGAGGCTCATGAAGACCTGAAACCACGTTCCGCCCTGGTCCCCACCATAGTGTCCTTCCCACCCAGAAAGTCGGGGTAATGGGCTGGGAGGAGATCCTCAAGATGCTGCTGGTCCACACTGGTGTTTCCACCAAAAAGGGTCATCTTCTCAGAGGTGTGGCCACCAAGGGAGAGAGCAGAGACCTCTTGTTCATGATCAAGCCCGTAGGGGCTCTGCCTCGCCAAGGCCAAGGGCAGGGCGAGAATTCCCTTCACCATCTGTCAGCCATGACTACTCCTGGACTCTGGCCGATCACAGCCGGCCACGCTTGCTGGGACCCTCAGTGGCAGGGGCAGCGCGCTTGTTGCGGTGGTGGGGGAAGGTGGGCATCAGCTCCGGCTCACAGGCTGTGTATGGACAGAAGCCCCTCAGTGCCTGGGGTCTGCACCTCTGGACCTGGGGTATCCTCTGCCCGTAAGACTCACAGCACCCCCAACCACATGAAAGCCTTGAGGTCATGGGGCAAATGTGAGGTTGCTATTCCACCCTGACACCCCACCTTGGACAAAAGGCCACAGGCTAAGTGCTCTGCTGGGGTGGAGCGATGGATGGGCACCGGATGGGCCCAGTACTAAGTCGAAGGGTGGGCATTAGGTAGGCCCAGCGAAGGAGAAAAGAGGTGCAGGAAGACACAGGGAGGGGTCAAGCGAGAGGGCAGCAGGTGGCTCGCGAGGGGCGGGATGGGAGTAATGAGGGCTGAGGGGGTGGGCAGGATCCCAAGGGCTGGAGGAACTCACGCAGGGGCTTCTCCTTGAAGTAGGAGCTCTCCAGACAGTCCCCGGCAGTTGCCCTGCGGAGAAGAGGCTTCAGTGAGGGGTTCCTGGCCCTCAGTGTGAGGAGTCCTATTCTGGTGTCCTATTCTCAGCCCCAGGGAAAGGACAAGACTTGAGTTCCCACAGAGGAAGGGGTCACAATTTGTCAGGAGTGTGAGGGACTGGGTCAGCACCTCTTTTTGGGGTCATACATGAAGAGGAAGTTAAGTAGACGCAGCCCAGCCTCTGAGAGCCACGGGAACTTGTGCTTGAGGTTGTTGTATGGCTGCTTCCTCAGGCTGTACTGGCCGGCCAGCGGCAACTTCGAGAAACCCTGCGGAGAGGTGGGGGCTGACAGCCAGCTAACAGTGAGGGGTGGGCACAGGCCTGAGAGGCATGGTAAGTAGGTGGAGGAACTGGCATAGCCAGTGGACAGCAGGTGGACCAGCCCTGGCACTCACCGGCCAGATGTTTTCACTGGGAGTCCCCAGGAGCTGCACAATGAGGTCTATCTGATGGATCTCAGATGAACCAGGGAGAAGAGGCTTGTGGGCCAGCAGCTCAGCCAGGATGCAGCCCACGGCCCTGGGAAGGGGGCAGGGGCTTTACTCACACTCATCCAGCGTTATGTCCATCAACCCCCAGTACTGGGGCCAGAGGACATATTAAGAGACCAAGAGGAGAACCTCCAAACTTGGAGAGCCCAGTCCCTGTTCTCCTTCTGGCTGGCAGAGTCCAGTAAAGCCCGGCCACTAGCACCCCCACCTCAGCATCCCCTCCTCACCACATGTCAATACTGGTTGTCTGCGTAGGGGTTCCCAGAAGCAGCTCGGGGGCTCGGTACCTGCACAACAGACAAACCCCTTGATCTGGCCCACCTTGTGCCTACCATTGGCTTGTCTCCACAGGAACACTGGAGGTTACATACTATAAGACAGCTGTTGAGGACCCAGCCAAAGGTCAGAGTGAAACGAAATAAAACATCCACAGAAAGCCATGCCTCTGAGATAACCCACCCCAGGGTCCACTTAGGCAGGGTGGATATGAGACAGCAACTGCTTCCTCCCATGGGCAGCCTCACTTGTCCCGTGAGCTTTGTTATCCCAAGCCTAGAGTGCAGTCCTAAAGTTCAAAGATGCACAGGACCCCTCTGAGCTGTGACCAGGCACCTCCAGCCTGCCACCCACAAAGCCCTCCTAATAAGGGCCACCACAGTTCCACAAGACTCACCACAGGGTGACCACCTTGGGAGTCATTGGCTTCACAGGAACACCATAGGCCCGGGCCAGCCCAAAGTCCGCTGAGATAAGAGACAAAGACTTGAAGCTCACGTAGGGCAGTGCTGGGCACTAGACTGACCATGTGGGATCATCACAACCACCCCATGAGAACATGACAGGTGTGGGACTCACCTGTCTTCACACAGCCCTTGTCTGTCATGAGCAGGTTGGAGACCTTCAGGTCCCTGTGGGCAAGATACAATGAGCACCAGGGATGGGCCCCCCAGTGGCGGTGGTGGTGACATGCCCTGCCTGCCACAGAGGACCTCTCACACATGGGTGATGACTGAGAAGGGGGCAAGTGTGTGAAGCCATTTCCCAGAAGACCCCCAGATGTGGCACTAAAGGCCACGCTCCTCTCAGCACCTGGCACGAGTCACAGGACATAGGGGAGCTCTACACCTGCACTTGTTGGACGGAGGACAGGGCTCCTCAAAATGATCTGGTCCAGGACCCCTCCTCACAAGGCAGTTAGTCAACTCCCAGACATCATGACCACACACGACCCCTCCCCATATCACAGACTCACCCCACCCAAGTGCCCCTAAAGCTCCTGGCTCTTTGCCCATGCTCACCTGTGGATGACGAAGTTTGTGTGCAAGTACTGGAGGCCTCTAAGCACCTGCAGAGTGATGCACTTGACCTATGGAGAGGGGTGCCACTCAGCACAGGCCTGAGAATGTGCTCGCCCCAGGCTGACAGCACCTGTGGTCATCTAACGGCTTCAGATGCCACCAGGATCCATGAGGCCAGGGTATAGACCAAGTCCATGAGGAGCCTGGCCTGTGGGCATAACATGCACCCTGAAACCTCGCCCCAAAGTGTGAGGCCATGTCACAGAGGCAGTGGGCACGTCCCCTGACCCTGTGCCCCTACCACTCACCTGAGCCTCTGAGAAGGGTGTGGGCATGTTCTCTAGGAGGCTGGCCAGGTCCTGCTCACAGTAACCCATCACAAGGAAGATGCTGGAAAGGAAGGAGACGTGCCATGTCCTGCCCTGCCTTTTCTCACTGAAGTGGCAAGAACAAGCAGGGCAGAGGCAGCAGGCAGAGGACAGCAGCAGGGACAGGAGGGAGGGCTGCACACCTCTCCAGGTGGTTCCCCACAACCACCTCCTTCAGCTCCACGATGTTGGGGTGGCGTAGGCGCAGGAGCAGGGTGATCTCGCGCAGGCTGCTAATGGGGATCCCTGCACACAAGGGCCTCGATGAGCAGCCCATAAGGCCTCAGGGGCCCTCCCCTCCCCTGCACCTTTCCCCCTGCAGAGGGAAATGACACTTTAAACCTTTGACCAAATCAGCACCTGCGGCCCTACTTGTGTGGGATGTAGGGTGTCGGGGTGGGGTGCTGAGGAGGTGAGCAGGAGGGCATGGGGCCTCTGGGGTCCAAAGGGCTTGACCCTGGCAGCAGGAGAGGGGAGATGACCTCGCCTCCCAGAACCTCACGACACCTTGCTCTTCAGTTCAGTTGACATGTCAGCATGCACCAGGCACAGGTCTTCACACTGTATCTTATCTCTGGTCACTACATTTTAGCTCACTGCATCTCAACACCCTTCAATTTACCTCAACTCATGCCTTCTGCCTTGCCTCACTCTCTCCTCCCCTCATACCCCTGCACTTCACCTCACCACTCGTGATCTTAGCCCACCTCACTACACTTCATTTTACTGACCTCACTGGGTTTTATCTCAGTGCACTCATGGCTGGTAGGTGGGCTTTGTGTGCCCCCACTAACCACTATATACTCTCCTTTGGACAGGGGCAGATTCCCTCACTCTTAGTCCCCAGGGAGCTCAGTCCTCAGAACATTACTAACCACCTGTGGAGACCCACTGAAGCCCTAGTCCCCACTACCTCCACTCACCGTCTTTCTCCTTGTCCATTCGTACCTTCTTCAGAGCAACAACTTCATCTGTCTGGGTGTCCCGGGCACGATCTAGAAGAGAAACACATCCCTAGTGGAGACCAGCCTGGTCCTTGGTCACAAGCTCCCTCCTATCACACACAACATCCAGGCATGGCAGAGCTCTGCCTGCCAACTCAGGGTCTATATCCATCTTTGGATGCCCTGACACTGCACCTACACTGAGCCCACAGCCATGTCCCTTGGGCACTTCTGGAATTGAGGTGGTACCTATGCACAGATTTCTGTGCTGGGACCAGGCGTCCAGAGGTTAAGAAACATCCATGAGAAGCCTTCTGTTGAGTTGGGGCCAGAATCACTGCTCTGTGTCGTCTTCTGCTATATTCTCTTAGCGAAAACACTTTGTCTAGAAGAAATCCTACCTACCGTGTGCAGGTGAGATGAGGTGCTGACCCTGTGGCTGCCCTGGAAGTCCTACATTTTGTTAATGTGACAGCCACCCATATTTTGTGATTCCTCACAAACAACACCAAGGGTTAGCTCCTGGCATTTAAGGTTTTCAGAATGCTGGTGTGTGCAAAGTGAAGGCTGACTAGCGTTTGTGTTTGCACTATTCACAGAGACGACGCATGAATACCTTTCCAGCCCTCCCCCATGGCAGCCCACCAGCGTAGGTTCTAGCACTTCTGCCACTCACACACAATGCCGTAAGTGCCTTCTCCAATGCGATTTAGCTTCTCGAACTCTTTCACACTCCGACATCGTCCCAACTGAAAGAGAGGAATGCACTGGGGTGGGGAAGGTTCTCTTACAACTCACAGAACAACCTTGGGTGGACACTTCTCATGTCCATTCTGTGTCTATCCCATACCACTTTCCACAGTGGATGATACTTCAAAGTCCTCCGCTGCACTAATCACACTCGAGTGCTCCAGTCACAAGTGGCTCATGGTGGCTGTACCAGATGAGGCAGAAAAGAGAACACTGCTCATGTCTCTACAAGGCCAAGGGCAGTGCTGTGTTTTGTTTCTGTAGACAGAGGCCAAGGGGCTTCACGAGGTATTTTTTAGTGGAGACAGTTCTGCGGCAGAGGTGGTGAACCGTCCCCTATATCCACATATCTTTGGAGGGAAGTGGCTACCCGGCAGGCAGTCCATGTTCCAGCCCTCCCTGCAGCTAGAAGTAACCACCTTACTCAATTCTGGCCTAAGGGATGAGAGCAGTCTGACGTCCAGCTGCAGAAGCCTGCGCGCCTCATTTTTCTCAAGCCTCGAGATGGGCTGGGATTTGAAGAGGTACAGGTGAGCGGAGTTCCCGCCTCCCTCGGGCAAGCGGCTGCCTGTTTCTGGAGTTAGGGAGGACGACCTAAACCACTGGATTCAGGTGGTCTCTGTAGCAGCAGCAGCTGTACCCTCCTTTCAACACGTGGTGTGCTCATCTTTGGAACTGGGAAACGTGTGGCAAAGCTCCTACCCGGGAAGCCCCTCTGGTCTTGTGCCCCTGCCTTCATGACCACAGCTCCATCCATCTCCCTTCCCGCCGCTGCTCCCTGCAAATGGACTCCGGGAGCTCCTGCTCAAATCGTGGCTCCCCGTGCCGGGAAGGCACCCTCCCACCTCCCGGAGTGTTCCCGAAACACCCCGCCACTCCTGCGCTGCCCTCCGCTAACGAATGTCCTAAGGCGGTGGCGTGACCTGCCAACACACCCCGGCGCCGCTGCTCCAACGTCCCGCCGCGAGCTGTCAAACGGCTCAGGTCCCTTCTCATCTACAAAGTGGAACGCAGAGCGGCCCTCGCACACCGGCCACCCGCGACCGGCCACCCGCCGGCCACCCGCCGGCCACCCCCATCCGCGCCCTCGCGAGCGACGCTGGCACTGCCGCGCCCTCCCGTGCCGGAAACTGCGGCGCCTGAGCGCGACACCAGAGCGCGCGCGCTTCCGCCCGGCCCGCCGCCGGCGAGAGCGCAAGCTGCCCAGCGGCTCCCCGCCGTACCCTGTGCTCCGGGGGCACCGTGAAGAAGCCTTCCTTACGGATGCACTTGAGGCGGATCTGCTCCGGCTCCGGCTCGAGGTCGGCCATGCCAGGAGCCGGCCCTACTCCACGGCGCGCAGGCGCAGATCAAGTTCCCTGAGCGGCACTTCCGGGGCGTCTGTCCTTAGCAACGGTTACTAGGGGATCCTCTGACCTGCGGCGGGCGAGCCTGGGAAAGGCTGTGCTTTAAAGCCATCGTGCTTTACGGCGGCAGGCGCGGCTGGGGCGACGAAGGGGCCGCGAGCACAGGAGGATGGCCGGTGGGGCTCCGGAGTCGCCTGACGCCCGGGCAAGTTCTGGGCATCTTACCCTCTGACCTAGCCGGAGGCGGGCAGTGCACGAGGGCGATGGTGGAAGAGCGGCAGATGCTAAGGGGAACAAGTGTAGGGAGGGAATGGACATATTGGAGGGGCGGCTACTTTGAGTATGGACCGAGGAAAGGAGTAAAGGAGACGTAAGTGAGCCAGAAGCCCAGGCCCAGGGCCTGCGGGGCCGGCTGAAGCAGGTGTGAAGGCCCGCGGCCCTGGGACCAGGGCGCCAGACTTCTGATGCGTGGGTGGAGGGAATGTCAGGGGACAGAGAGATCAGAGATCCCCACCATGCCAGGGTTAAGAACCTCTCTGCAAGGGAGCTCTGGCGGCCTAGTGGCAAGAAGCTGCATTGCAATCCCAGAGGTATGCGGTTCAAACCCACCAAATGCTCTGCTGGAGAAGGGGGGCAATCTCCTCCTGTACCAGTCAGATCTGATTTGACGGCACACACACACACACACACACACACACACACAAATAAAAATAACTTCTCCAACGAGAGGTGGGTCAGTTCTACCTAGGATGGACAGGTGAGGACAGGCACAGGGACTGAAAGTGGCAAGCCTCTAGCATTTAAGAAAAGTGGGCTCCTTCTGTTAGACTTCCCCAGGGACAGTTTTAAAACTCACTTATGCAGAACCACCTTTGTCATATCTTCATGCTTTTCTGATTCTGGAACATTGTCTGCCCTAATCATCACTTGAGTTATATACACATGAGCGTGTATGTACACGTGTGTACATTAAATGCACATAGGTGCGTACACTGTTGCGTACTTTCCAGGGCCCCAGAAGACAGGCCAGGGCCCTCTGCAGCCTCTAGCCCAGTCTACTCCCCAGTGCTGTGCTGCCACCCAGGGGCAGTGCTGACCTGGACCTGTCAGCCCAGTCAGCAAAGGCAGCCTCTGATGCAGGACAAAGCATGTCTACTACCTGTTGCCACTGTGGACTTGTGGAAGATCAGGATGTCCGGAGTAGGCTCACACCTGTCCTAAGAGCTACAGGGGAAAGTGGTCAGCTGAGGATAATTGCAGCAGATGCCATGGCAGGCCTGCCTAATGGCTCAGTTCTCCTAGACAGCTGACATACTACTTCCAAAACTGTTGGTGACCTGTCAGCACCACTTTGGACACAATGCAGACCTGACATTCTCCAAATGGGCCCTTTAATACCAGGTCAGGCCACAGTCAAACTCAGAGCACTGGGGCCTCTGAGGGGTACATCTCACACAGCGTCACCCTCTTCAAGTGTGGGGTTGTTACTTGTAGCACTTAAAATTGCAACCAAAGGGTCTGGGAAGGTTGTCAACTGCTGCCCCGCTCACGCTCAGCAGAGCAGCCATGGCCTCAGAGGCCAGCCTGCCAAGTCACTGTAACCACAGGGTACAGTTGGCATGAGTCACTCTGGCTGCACACAGCCTGGGAGCAGGAACGGTTCAGGTGGTCTCCAGGGCAGACGCCAGTTCACCATGGGACAGCTGTAGTGTCTCACATGATGGACAGCTGTCCAGCCATTGCCGTCCTCCTGCAGGGCTGCAGGTTCATTCAGGGTCCTGTAGGTGGTAGGCATCCACCGTGCTGGGGTTCCTGTGACGGGCGAAGGGACCCCAGTGGGCATACTCCTTGATGGTGTTCTGCTCCTCGGACTCTGTGGAGGTGAAATTGGAGAGGTTCTCGTTGGAGGCGTGCGTGACAATGATCTCAGGGACGTCAGGCTTCGGGTTCCAGTTTTTAGGCTCACAGTTCTCTAAAGAAGGGAATGTCAGTGAGTGAGCGTGATCAAAATCATGCTATCCCAAACAGTATTTTCCACTGCATTTTATATTTAAACTGGAGAGTTCATTTGAGTAGTAATTTAAAAGATGGTTTCAAGTATTAAGCTAATTTAAAACTTTCCCTTCATGTCTTTTAAACACACAACATACTTATTTTGAAATAATGACAGACTCACAAAAATAGCACAGAGATGTCCCAGGTGCCACTCCACTCCGTCCCTGTGTCCACATCCCTTCTGCACTCCTGTCCCTTTGTCCACACCCCTTCTCCACCCCTGTCCCTGTGTCCACACCCCTGTCCCTGTGTCTGCACCCTTCTCCACCCCTGTCCCTGTGTCCGCACCCTTCTCCAC
>NW_006400213.1:443027-457499 GCF_000299155.1 Elephantulus edwardii | reverse complement strand
GTCCCTGTGTCCACACCCATCTCCACCCCTGTCCCTGTGTCCACACCCCTGTCCCTGTGTCCACACCCTTCTCCATCCCATCCCTGTGTGCGCACCCTTCTCCACTCCTGTCCCTGTGTCCGCACCCCTTCTCCACTCCTGTCCCTGTGTCCACACCCCTTCTCCACCCCTGTCCCTGTGTCCACACCCTTCTCCATCCCATCCCTGTGTCCACATCTTTCTCTACTCCTGTCCCTGTGTCCACACCCCTTCTCCACCCGTCCCTGTGTCCACACCCCTTCTCCACCACTGTCCCTGTGTCCACACCTTCTCCTCCATCCCTGTCCTTGTCCAGTGTCCACCCCTTCACCATCTCTGTCCTGTGCCCACACCCTTTATCTTCTAACATCCATGTGTCCTGTGTCCACACCCCTTCTCCATGCCTAATCCCTTCAGTTTTCTCTCCATCTTAATGAAATGTTCTTACTTGGATAGGCTTGTATTATTGGAATCACACAATACATAACCTTTTGTCTGTGTGATGCTAAAATATGTAATCTATAAAATGTACATATTTGCAACAATGAATGAATGGAAATCCAAAGTCTCTCTAAATTTTCATTAACATTTAAAAAAAGATAAAAATGTACATATAAATCACTAATAACTAAATTTGGTGGACATTTTCTCAATTACTGAAAATACTAAATCAAGGGGAGCTCTGGTGGCCTAGTGGCAAGGAGCTGCAACTACAATCCCTGTGGCTCACGGTTCGAATCTACCAGATGCTCTGCCGGGAAAAGGAGGGACAATCTCCTCCTGTACCAGTCAGATCTGATTTGACGGTACACTCACACACACACACACACACACACACACACACACACACAAAAAAAAAATACTAAATCAGTTGGGATAACAGCTATCTGCCTCAAAACAGTCTCATTTTAACCCTTGGAGTCAGTTCTTTCTAGCTACTGTAAGGTTAAATAGTTCTTTTGGAGAGAATTTCCCAATATATTTTAGAAGAGGCAAAATCCACAATTTAATTAATCACTCTAGTATATAACGGTATTAAACTTTTCTAGAAAAGCCAACTTCTAAAACTAGCACTTCAACATGAAAATGTTGAGGAAAACTTCTTTCCTTGTGCTTGCTGGCTTCCATCAATGGTTACAACTTTGTTTTGTCTGTTTTTCTTTCTTTGTATGTTAAAGCAATGGTGGAATCTCAACCATAAATACCGCAGTATGTTCTTCTACCAAAGAGTTATTTTCTCAACAGTCCCTGTAACACCATCATACTGTGCACGTGGACAGTGGTGAGACTCATCTGATAGCCAATCTCATGATCTCATGTTTAGCTGTGACAGGTCCACATCAATTTTGGAACACATCTCAAACCTTTCCTTTTTTCCCTTGCCGTTTACTTGGTGAAGAAACTGGATCACTTTTTCAGTAGACGTTCTAACATTTCTGTCTTATTGAAAACAATCTCACCCTCTGTACACTGTGTCCTAGTCTCTCTGTAGCCACACGTCATTTCCCCCCCTAGAGCCCACAGCTGGCTGAGACTCTTTCCAGGTTCTATTCCAGTCCAGGAAATGTTGACGGGATGGCTGTCATCAAGAAACAGGCCCCATACGTGTCTCTTGATTCCCTGTGGATCTGCCCTTGCCATATGGGAACATATTTGGGGTCTTAACTCATAGATTTCTGGACATCCTAAATCAGGGGATCTCTGGTGGCCTAGTCCATGGGGGAACTTCACTGCTAACCCTAAAATGGCACCTTTCTGACAGTTCACAGCAACCAGTAGATTTGCAGAATAACAATGAGCAGTCTCCTCCCATGCATTTATAGCCTCTGAAAACCACTGGAGGGTAAGGTCTGAGTACACAGCAATGAGTTTGAGTTGTTGTTATGTGCCATCAAGTCACAACTGCCCTAAACCCTGCTCTATCCTGTACCAACCTTATTGTCTCTGACATACCTGCCCCCATTACCCTAGTCACTGAATCAATCCATCTTATCCAGGGTCTTCTTCCCATGCGCTGTCCCTCCACGCCTCTCCATGGACTGATCTCTCCTTGAAACATGCCCAAAGTATGTCAGATGAAGCTTCAGAATCCCCTCTAGGAAGTCTGTTCTCCTAGCAGCCCATGGTATATTTGATACTCCTCTCTAGCACCACAGCTCAAATGCATGAGTTTGAGTTAGATATACTAAAACAAATTCTTTTCATTGTTGAGTGTATTACTGCTATTAATGCTCCATTTTTCAGGTTTCCAAACTTTTCTTGGCCTCTGCCAATGTCCCCTACCTTCAACTTCAGATGACAAGGATGACCTCTGGGGCAAGTTCTTTGCAGACTTAGAGAGGCTGTCTCCAGGAGGTTCTCTATCTGCCTCTCTGGTCACTGAGGAGAGCTTCTCCTGCACCTTCTCCTTAGGCTTGGAAACAGTAGCCTCCTTCTGTTGCACCTCGCCTGAAATTTACAGGTAATTAGCCTACTGTCGACTGTGCTTAGGGTGGTAGGTCAGTTGACTGTGTGCAGAATGAAGTGAGAGCACTGAAAAAACACCCAGGTCACTCTGTGTCCTTGGGCACCGTGGGTATTTCTAACTGTTTTGTGCACATTACAAAGCACTTTGAGAAGCCGGAACACAGCATCAAACTGAGAGCCGGCCCTGCAGCTCCTGGGGCTATCAGAGTGCCTCCTAGGTCCTGGCACCTGATGGGGTACTTAACATGTCTGGAACCCCACTGAGTGCCACCTGTGTACAGCGGGACACCTGTAAATAGCCCAGTATGGTCTGTGGTAGTATGAGACCTGTGTATAGTACGATGGGGTGGGTACCTGTGTACAGCGAGGGCCCGGTATAAAGGTATGGAGGTGCAGAACCTGTGCAGAGAGGCTTTTACCTTTCCTAACCTTAGGTTTGCTCGTGGAAAGTCCCATAAGTGAGGCGGCAGGCCCGGCTGCCTTGGGCCGAGTCCCTGCCACGCGCTGCGTGCCAGCCCTAGCACCACGTGACTCACAAAGCGGGCCCTCCTTACAACGGCAGCCGACGCCGGGCAGGTTGCCCCGGCAACCGCCCCGCCCCCCCGAGCGCGCACGCCCCGGCGCGCCCCCTGGCGGACCGCCGAGAGCCGCTCACCCTCCTGTCGCGAGATGCGCCGCGAGACCGGAAGCGGAAGGGGACCACGGAAGTGCTCGCGGCCGGAGCCGTAGTGGAAGCCCGCGTCCCCGAGCTCAGCTGTCAGCGCCTCTCCGAGGGCGCAGCCTCCAGCACCGGACATGGACGGTAAGAGGTCTCCCCGGCCGAGGGGAGCCGAGGGTCGGCGTCTTCCTGCCTCGGGCGCGGGGCCGCGGCCTGTCTGCTTCGGGGCTGCGGGCTGGGCTCCGGCTGCCCGACGGAAGACGGACCTCGGTCTCGGCCCTTTCCGTCTACCCAGGCTGGACTCCGACTCCCGGCTCTCTGACCAGCACTCCTCGGCCTCGCGAGCTCGGACGCTGGGGACCACGTCCCGTCGGCCTTTGGGGCCCGGGAGTGTCGGGTCAGGTGGCAGCTGAGGACGGAGAGGGGAGTGGCTGGCCTCTCCTCGGGTGCTCAGTGGGAGTGATGGAAGAGCTTGCTGTGGGGCGGGCGCACCCCATCTTCCCGGAGAAGGGCTGTGCACCCTACAGGGAGAGTGCGGGGTCCCGGTCCGCCCGCCCTGCGCCTCTGTTGTCGGGTGTTGGGGCGTGGCGGGAGAGGAGCAGAGTCAGCTCGGAGAAGGCGGCGCTTGTGTTTGCCAAAATGCTTAGAGGCTGCTGTGATTGAGACTAAAAGCGGCGGGCAGATCCCTTCCACCCGCCGTCAGGTTTCCCAAGAGGTAAATACATAGACACACATAATATGGGCTCTGGTATAGATAGTGCGTGTGTACGCAAATACGAGCAGGGTTCAAAATCTGGGAGAGAATGCATCAGGGATGTGTCCTGTCTCCATACTTTATCAGCACATAAGGTATAAATAAATGACATCAATGTCCGCATAGCATACGCAGAACAGATCATTCGGGAGGCCAGGCTTTATGAGGAGATTGTGGCATCAGGATTGGAGGAAGACCCGTCACCAACCTACGGTATGCAGATGACACCGCCTTGCTTGATGAAACGGAGGAGGACCTGAAGCACTTACTGCAGAAGGTCAGGGACCCTAATCTTCAATATGGATTGAAGCTCAACATCAAGAAGACAATGATTCTCAACCGTGGGCCAGTTGACAGCGCTATGATAGATGGAGAAGAGATTGAGGTTAACAATTACAGCTTGCTTGGCTCCACAGTCAACACTCTTCGAATTGCACTGAGAAAATCTGTTGTCAGGGACCTGACAGGGACTCTGACTTCTCAGAATATTGAGAAGTAATGATGTCCGTCGTCTAGAGACTAAGGTGCACCTGCATGGTCTTTGCAATTACTTGCTATGATGAGAGCTGGACAGTGACTAAGGATGGTAGAAGAAGAATCGATGCCTTTTTAAGTTGTAGTGCTGGAAAAGAATCTTGAATATACTGTAGACCACAAAGAAAACAAATAGATCTAATTTGGAGAGGATGAAACCAAAGCTCTCTCCTTGGAGGCTAGGATTTTTAAGTTCCTTCTCACATGCTTTGGGCATGCAACCAGGAGGACCAGACCTTAGAGAAAAACTTGATGCTTAGAATGGTGGAGGGATGGCACAGGAGAGGGAGACCCCAGCTGAGGTGGATTGACACTCTGTCTGGGCCAGTGGGGGCAGATATATCGGAGTCGGTGAGACTGGTTTAGGATAGGGCAGGGTTCACAGCCACTGTACATAAGGTCACTATGAGTCACAGGCGACTCAACAGCACATAAGGACAACACAGAAATAAAAGACTCATAGATACATGTGTCTACATACATGTAGTCCAAAGCAGTATACAGTTGTGTAGGATTTTGGCCTGTAGTTCAATCTGCTCTTGAGGAAACTTGACTTTGACCCATATCTTTTTCCCAGGTTGGTCTTGGCCCCTTGTGTTCTTAGCAGTCCCAGCCAGTGGCTGGGCCTTGGGTGGGAAAGCTGAGGCTGGAAAGGAAGGTAACCGGTTTATCCAGGGCTTACATGATCCTCAGCCGAGGACTATATTTGCATCAGTAAACACCAGGCACCTGCATTCTGTTCTTCATTTTCTGTTCCAGTCTAGCCGGGGAACCCTTCAGGTAATCCCATGTCCTGTATGCTCCACCTTGGGGAACTGAGTAAATTGAGATTGATTGAGTAAATTGACAGATACTCAGATGAGTCTGCCTGCCTTGCTCTTGGATTTGATGAGTGAGTAACAAGAGTTGGATGTTAAGGGAAATAGAAAAAATTACACTGGATTCACCTTGATCTGGAACGAGAAGAGGTTGGAGGTGGTGCCACCAAGGTGTGCACTGTGCCCCTGGACGGTGACTCTGGAGGCAGTCACTCACTTCTTGGCTGTCTTGTCTGTTTACCCTTCAGTGGCAAGAGGAAGGCACTCACTAGGTTATGAACGGATGTATTTTCACTTTGACTTTATGCCCAAGTTGGAGTAGGTGTACATGGTTGTTGTTTAACCTTACTTTAGTGCAAGAAAAGGTTCAAAACCTCATCAGTGGTTTAGAAGCTGCATATGTAGCAAATGAAGGTGATTGTAAGGAATAATTTTGTTTGGAGTAAGAGTTGTGTCGGAAACTAGAGTGGAGCAGTGTTTAAAAGTGCTAGTCTGCTAACCAAAAGATGGGCAGTTCGAATCTACCAGCTGCCACTCCGCAAGAGTAGCAGTCCTCTGAAGATGTGCAGCCTTGGAACCCTGTGGGTCAGCGCTGCCCTACCCTGTGGGGTCACTCAGCTCCAGTGACAGGAGGGTATTTGTGTTTGCTTTGGACACATTGTTCCGTCTTTAGAATGAGAGCAGGTTTTTGTTGCATTGACCATGAGGTGGATGTTTGTAACCCAGGAACTTAACTGCATAAAGAATGGACTGTACAAGGCTGAGCCTTACTAAGTTGGGAGAATCCCAAGGGTTCTTTGATTGGGACAGTGACTAAGGATGTTAGAAGAAGAATCAGTGCCTTTGAGTTCTGGTGCTGGAGAAGAGTACTGAACATACCATGGACTGCTAAGAGAACAAACAGGTCTGTCTTGGGAGAGGATGAAACCGAATTTCTTCTTAAGTATTTTGAAGCTCTGTCTCACGTACTTTGGGCTTGTGACCACAAGGGACCAGTCCTTGGAGAAAGACATCATGCTTAGAAGGACCGACGAACAGTGAAGGAGAAGATGGCCCTGGCTGAGATGGATTGATGCGGTAATGGGGGTAGATGTGTCAGAGTCAGTGAGACTGGCTCAGGATAGCGGTTCCTATGAGTTACAGGACACTCGATGTCACATAACAGCAATTACAGCAACATGATATTGCCTCTTGGCCTGGTGGTAAGGGTTTTTGTTTTCTTCTTCTTAAGATGTAATCCATATTGAAGTCAGTAGTCCTTGATCTTCTACAGCAAGTGCTTCAAATCCTCTCAGTGAGCAGGGTTGTATCATCTGCATAATGCCTGATATTTGCCAAGTACTGTGTCTGTTCACTCACTCCCCCATCTGCACTACAATCCTTCGAGACAGGCTGGTGCCATTCTAGTGAGGAGGCAGGTTCAGGGGTCCTCCCTGGCCTGGTCATCTTGCTGGCCCAGCTAGCCCCTGAAGGCCTGGTCACCCTGACTGGTGTCTGCCTAGCTCCCACCCCAAGTACCAGAGAGCCACAGCAACTCTTCATTCCACTCCCAGACCCTCACTGCTTTCTCTCTCGTTGCAGATAACCTGTTCCAGTTGAAGGTACGTACTGCGTAACCACTCCCCTGGTTTGGCCCATTGGTCATGGTGAGGATGAGCCATGAGTTGCACCAGCCCAAGCCCCGGAAAGCAGGGCCAGCCAGGCTGGTCGCTGGGTGACCTATCTGTGCTCCCTCAGATGCTGACCTTGAGCTGGCCAGTTGATTTTCTGTTGGGTGTGAGAGGGCTGGCTCACTTAGGGCTAAGTGTCTTATCTCTGAGAAGCATAACTCAGTGTTGTATGTGCCTGGGTGCACCGCTGGACCTTCCACAGTCACTGCAAGCCCTCCATGGTCCCCTTGAAAGATCCGTCCAGACAGCACGGCTTCCTCTACTCTGTGCTGGAGTCGGAAGGGCTTTTTAAGATCTCCTGATGGCCCTGTCTGTTGCTCACATTCTGATTTCTTTGGTTTATCACAATTCAGAGAACTTGGACCACGTGAGGTGATCTGGAGCCCATGTGAGGTGCTAGGGCTGAGCCTATCACCAGAGCACACTGGTGAGAGTAGAGCCTGGGATGGGGGCCTCTGGACTCACAGGGGTCGTATCAACACAGACTGCTGAGGATTCTCCTTTGGGCCTGTTTTGTGCGGGTCCCCGGGTGCTGCACTGACCAGGAGCCTTTGCTAATGGTGAATGGGATTTTTCATGTTTCATTTTAGCTGTTATAAATGAAATAACCACATGTTCAGGCTTAGGAAGTTTGGAGGAAGGAGAGTTTTGGCAGCGGATGTTGACCTGGTATCTCATGATTGGCTGTCAGGAGTTGGTAGATGCTCTGTGAGTACAGTGTGAGGTGGGAGTTGGTAGAAAGTATATGCTCAGGGAGAGAGATGCAGCCACAGATGAGGTGGCCGTGACAGCTTTGTCCAGACAGAGCCAGACTGCAGGTGGGAGAGCTCAGTCCTTGGAGAGGTGGACGGACTGTGTGCTGTGGGGATCATGTGTCCAGAGTCAGCGCTGTAATATACACAGCATCTGAGAACCTGCTATCTGAACCAGAATCCCATCGGTCCACCAGCAGAGGTTAGGAGCAATGCTAAGATTTGAGGGATGTTTGAGGGGAGGGCAGACACTTTAGGGAGCTCTTCCTGCCCATTTTCACAGACAAGACAGCTCAGAACTTGGGTTTGTATCTTCTGGTATCCCTTAGGTTCCTGATGACATAAACACACATGATGAACCTCTGGGGGTGGCTGTGAGGGGCCCTGGCTGGTCTTGACCCCTCGGTAATGCCTCTAACCAGTGTCCATTCTCAGTTCACAGCAAAGCAGCTAGAGAAACTGGCCAAGAAGGCAGAAAAGGAGTCCAAGGCTGAACAAGCCAAAGTGAAGAAGGTGAGGCTACCATGGTTGGCTCCTGCTGGACCTCATGCTCCTGAATCCTGGGGGCCTCGCCAATAGAATTGTCTCAGGGCATCTGCTCACCAAATCCAGGTCCTTGGGCAGAGCGTCTGGCATTCTGGTGCATGCATCTCCTGTTCTGGTCCTCTGTAGGTTCATGATGGGAGAGGCCAGGGTGGCCTGGGTGGTAGGCAGGTAGTCTTGACTGGGCTCTCTGGCTAACCTTTTGCATTGGTGGCGGGCAGTGAAGTTGGCCTATACTTTGTTTCTGCTCTGGCCTGTTCTGTGTGTTCGGGTAGCTCCCTGAATTTCAGATGAGCCATTTTCTCAAGGTGTGTGTGAAAGTCCTGTGTCTGCAGACCACAGTCCTCTCAACTGGCCTGTCCCCAAATTCCAGGCTCTTCAGCAGAAGAATGTGGAGTGTGCACGTGTTTATGCTGAGAATGCCATCCGCAAGAAGAATGAGGGGGTGAACTGCCTGCGCATGGCCTCCCGCGTGGATGCCGTGGCCTCCAAGGTCCAGACTGCCGTGACCATGAAGGGGGTGAGTAGCTCAGCCAGCCCAAGGCTCATATTCATTGACCAGCGTGGCCAGCACCTGTTGGCAGACTGGGACCACATGTGGGGGTGGAGAAATCCTGTCAGGCTCTAGTCCTCTGGGCAAGCAGGTAGGTGGACCACAAGGCACAGCACACTTCTGGCCTCAGACCTCACAGAGTGCCTTCTGAGCCCAGGCTGGGTTAGAGGGACCACTGCCCAGGAGCCTGGAAACCTAGACGGTCCCTCCCTGGTCTTGGGGACATTCATGGATTGAATTTTGTCCCCAAGGATAGGTGCTGTAAACCTAATCTCTGTGACTATACACTTACAATAAACCCAACAAACAAAAGGTTGTCTTTGCATTGTCAGTGAGACACTGTCACTGCGGGCTGTGTCTAGCATGAATCTCTTGTGAGGTAATAAAATGTGATTGAAAAAGCCAACAGAGAGGGGGTGGGTTAAGATCCACGTAGTGCCTAGGCTAGAAGGACTTGAGGGGAGAGCTGAAGAGAAAGTCCCCATCGCCCTAAACAACATACACAGCCCAGCAACGGCCAAGTGGCCCCAGGTGCCTCACAGAAAATATTAACGTGTGACTGGCCCAAGGGGAACAGGGACACTCCTTACGCAGAGGCAGGGAGCTTGTCTGAATTGTGTTCACATGTCTGGCACAGCTAGAAATTGGATATTTAACTGGGATTTCTAAGCAGATTTTAAGAGGACTGTATGGTTTCTCCTAGTTGCTAACAGTAAATATGAGAGGGAAGATAGGGATTTTAACATGAACGATGCAAATGAAAACATAGCTGAAAGATCTGGAAAATTATATTGTGCAAATTAAGTTACACTTGTCCTAGAACTTTCATCTAGGATATGGCTGCACAGTCTTTTGTTAGCATAAGCCTACATCTGATTGGACCTGGATACCACATCAGAAAGTCCATCCACCTAGACTGGCAGGGACAGAGAATGAAGGGCAGCGTCCTGTGCTGTCGACCTTTTGGAGTTCTCCAGGCAGAACCCGGCCAGAATAGCAGTGTCTGTTCTTCAAGATCAGGGAAGGATGAGATGAGAACTGTCAGGGGGACACACAGTAGAACCTTCTTGGGGTTGAGGACCTCCTGGTTTTCCCCTTTTGGTTTTTCAAGATTTTTATTAGTGTTTTTTTTAATTGAGATTTTAGTGACAGTTTATAGAGAACTTGGATTTCCATCCATTCATTCATTGTTGCGCATTTTCCTCCCTGTCCACCCCCCCAGCTTCTCTCTATAAAAAAAGATTATTTTGTTGTTGTACAAACCCCCCCAGTCCACTTTACTATGCAGCTCTTACTGTGGACTGTTGTCATGCAAATAATACCTAAGCTTATTTTCCTTTTAGCAGTTTTATTCCTCATCTGTTTAATTGCAGTGTACATTATATATCCCCTTTTCTTAGTTTCCCCCCCAAACTCCAGGTCAGCCCTGTTTTATAACAGTAGCATTATGCAATATTTGTCCTCTTTTTTTTCTGGTAAAGAATCTTTTATTTTTATTATTTTTGTGTGTGTACCGTCAAATCGGATCTGACTGGTACAGGAGGAGCTTGTTCCTTGTTTCTCCTTCTTCAGCAGAGCATCTGGTGGATTTGAACTGCTCACCTCTGGGATTACACTGCAGCTGCGTTCTACTAGGCCGCCAGAGAGTTCACCAGTATTTGTTGTGTGTGTGTGTGTGTGTGAGATAATTTCACTCAACATAACGTCCCATTTTGTATAATATTTCACGGGTTCCTTGTTTTTCAATGCTGCATAGTTGTCCATTGTGCGAATATACCACAGCTTCTCTAGCCATTCATTTGCTGATGTGCACTTGGGTTGTTTCCAACTCTTTGCTATTGTGAACAAAGCCACAATAAACATGGGTGTGCATATATCTGCTTGGATGTCAGTTATGGTCTCTTTAGGGTCTATTCCCAGTAGTGGAATTGCTGGGTCAAATGGTATTTCTGTTTCCGACTTTTTGAGAGAGCTCCATACTGCCTTCCAGAATGGTTGCACCATTTTACAGTCCCACCAACAGTGAATAAGGGTTCCAGTTTCGCCACAACCTTGCCAGCATTTGTTGCTTGGTGGGTTTCCCCTTTGAACTGATGACTGTGCCGGGGCAGGACCATCACCCAGGATTATGTGGGCAGGCTGTGGTACCCAAGGGGAGGGACCACCTTATGCCTGTTGGGCAGAAAAATGGCCCAGTTGGGGATGAGAGCATTGGGTCCCCAATCAAATGGTCCAGGGCAGTAGGTCACCCAAAGTTCAGGCAGACTAAGTGGCTATCCCACCCGGTTCAGAAGCTGGAACTGAAGACCCAAAGCCTGGGTGTTGAGAAGAGGTTCCCTCCAGGCTTGGAGAGCTCCTGTCACTTCTGCTGGGTTAGAGTTAGGCTTGTTGCCAGCGCCCTCTTTCCCCTCCGATGCCTCCCACATGACGGAAGTGTCTGCGTGTCCGTCTGTGTCTGCCCCATGTTGTCCTTCGGGAGATCACCTGCATTCCAGACTGTCCATGTTCACAGACAAAGAGGCATTTTGTCCCAGGATGGAGTGTGCTAAAGCCTCACTCATGTCTGATTTAGATGCTTCAGAGGATGAGCTTGAAGGTGATTTAGGGCATTAGCAGTGCTGTGTGTCAGGGTCTTTGAGTTTTGTGTGTGATAAAGCCTAGAGATTTATAGATTGAATTGTGTCCTCCTGTGCCTGAGGCTGTTCTGTCTCCAAGAGGAAACTGTGTTCTAGAGATTAAGAATATGGCCTCTCTATTACAGGTGACTAAGAATATGGCCCAGGTCACCAAGGCCCTGGACAAGGCGCTGAGTGCCATGGACCTGCAGAAGGTGTCTGCAGTCATGGACAAGTTTGAACAGCAGGTCCAGAACTTGGATGTGCACACCTCGGTATGTGCTGCCGACCTCGGGCGCGTGTGAGGGTTGGACTGTGCTGCCTGTGCTCATAATTCCTGTTCCTTTCCCTCCTGTCTTGGGTCCGTCCTGCCCTGTCATCACCCATCCTTCCTGTCCCTCAGGATCTGTGTTCTCTCGGGCTGGGTCCCAGCTGGAGGTCCAGGGTACATTACGGGTATGATTTCTAGGAGAGCTGGACATGGAATGAGTGTCCTAGAGAGACAGGCTGGTGGGGTGCAGAGGCAGTGCCTCGGGCCAGACAGCCTTGTCAGTTGCCGTCCCGGCTCCCACAGGTGATGGAAGATTCCATGAGCTCCGCCACCACACTCACCACACCACAGGAGCAGGTGGACAGCCTCATCATGCAGATCGCAGAAGAGAACGGCCTGGAAGTCCTGGACCAGCTGAGCCAGCTCCCTGAGGGGGCCTCTGCTGTGGGCGAGAGCTCGGTGCGCAGCCAGGAAGACCAGCTGTCGCGGAGGTGTGTTTTTCCCTGTCCAGTGTCCACTGTGGTGGTGGTGGTGTGGGAGGTGGACTCTCTGGTGGAAGACGAGGGTTGGCCTCTGAAGACGACTTGACCTTCTAGAGCCCACCAGTGTCAGCTCGTCCCATGTGTCCCCGCCTGGGGCACCATCTTGCTGGCTCTGGCCCAGCTTCTCACCACCCAGCCTGGTCCCTGTCCCCACACAAATCTGCTCTTCCTTTAGGTTGGCAGCCTTGAGGAATTAGCAGAGTCTGGCCGTGGCTGGCCTACTATCCCCGACCACCCCGCGACCCTGGACGCCACAGTGGAGGAGGCCCCATCTTGTGTCTGCCTTTTCTGCCTTGCTGCGCTGCCCCCAGCTCCACCTGCCCAGTCTGGAGGCTCCAGTCTGTCCTGTGGGGTGGGGGGGGCTCTGTGCTGGAGTAAGTGCACAAGCTTGAGTGGGTGACGTCTGTCACGCAGACTGACCCTCTTCAAGGCAATGCTGTCACCTGCCAAGTGCAGCATGTCACTCTGGGTCAGCCCCTGGCCTGGAGCATTCTGCCCACCACAGGCTTCACCTGAGCAGCCAGCTCCCTCAGTGGGAAGGACAGATGGCTCTCGGCAGTGCCACCAAACACCCTCCTGGCCACCTTTACAGATGGACTCCACCCTGCCACCACCACGGGGGCGGGTGTTGGGTCAGACAGGGCCCCTGACTGACCCGTCCACAGGGCAGAGCCGTCTGGACTACTGTCCAGGTGTGCACACAGCCTCATCCATTGTGCCTCCTCAGGCCAGCCCCTCAGTGAGGCCCTCAGGGCTGCCTCCCATTGTCCCCTGGTAGAGCGTGCCTATTCCCTGCCCTTCCTGAGTGTGCATGTGTGTCAACATGTGTGCAAGGCCCAGCTACACACCTTGGTCCTGTCACGCCTCCTATCGTGTGTGTGTGTGTGTGTGTGTGTAAGCATGCGTATGCATGTGTGTGAGTATGCATTCATTTGTGCAAGCCCCGGCCCCACACCCCACATCCTTTTCCTGTCTGTAGCAGTGGGCCTCCTGCCTTCATGTGTGTGTGAGTGTGCATTCATGTGTGGAAGCCCCGGCCCCATGCCCTGTTCCCTCTTCATGTCACAGTAGTGATGGGCCTTCTGCCTTCTCTGTGTGTGCCCCACACCCTGTTCCCCTCACTGTAGACATTTGGGCCTCCTCCAGGTTCCTCCTGCCCCCTCCTGTCTGTCTATCACTCGGAGGCTGGCTGTGGCTCCTGCAGGGGCCTTGACACATGGACTTGACCTTGCTGTAGCCAAGATGCTCCCCCAAGGCTCACCCAGTGAGGTCCGAGCCCCGGCTGCTGTTTGTTCTTCCGTTTTCTGACGTTTACGTCCTTTTCTTGAAGCTCCCATGATTTTTGTTTGTATTTTTGCCAAAATAGAAAAGCAAGGGGTAGGGGTAGGGGTGGGAGGGGGCCACCTACAGCTGAGCAACGTGTCTGTCTCTCCTGCACGTCTCTTACTGCACCCTGTTGAGATCTCTGGATAGGCCACCTGGAAGTTCTGTAGGTGTTGGGGGTGGGGGATAGGCTGGATCCACAGGAGTGACGATTCATGGTTTTCATCAAAGGAGAATGGGCCTGTCAGCCACTTTCAGGTCTCTGACACCAGTGCTGGCATTTCTGATCTACCCTGGACTCTTCCCAGCGTTGTCCAGGGGCCTGTGAGGCTAAGGATGTGCCCAGACAGCCCTGAGCTTGGGGGCAGTGCAGTCAGAGCTTCAGTCCCTAGCCAAGGGTGTTGGAATCTGCTGTTTTACAACTTATTTTTAACTTCACTTTGAAATTGGTTTAAACTTACATAAAAGTTGCAAAATACAGAGCTGCTGTGAGTCCTCTGTTCCCAGTGGGCCCTCTTTGGTTACACATCTGACCAGGCAGGCTGCACTGGCTGTGTTCAACCCAACACCCTAACTGGGTCCAGTGCCCCTAAGCAAGACAGTGCCTCTTCCGCCACCTTTGTGGTTTTTGAGGACTGAGCTGCTCTCCAGTGGATTTGTGTGTTCTTCATGCAAGGTGGTCCAGACGTCTTCATGCTCCTGGGAAGTGGGGCTTGGGGCACCATCACACAAGCCCTTCTTCCTCCCTCCCAGAGCAGCCCTGCATCCCCCGTACCCTTACCTCCCACTGAATTTGCCTGGGACCAGGAGTAGGTCCTAGTCCTGACCATAGGATCCCGAGGACCAAGACTCCCTAGTCAGCAGGCTGTGTGCACCAGTCAGTCCAGGCTGGGAAAGGGAGGACATGCAGGACGGGACTCACTGGAGGCCCAGTCCCCTTCCTGTGCTCTGGGGG
>NW_006400213.1:413053-442917 GCF_000299155.1 Elephantulus edwardii | reverse complement strand
CCTTCCTGTGCTCTGGGGGGACTCAGTGGAGGCCCAGTCCCCTTCCTGCACTCTGGAGGGTGGTCTAAAAAGTGTCTGTGGAGTAGTGGAAGTACTGGGCTGGGTCCCTGCCTTGGACAGTTAATTGGGTAGAGTCTACTGGACAGGTTGATGGAGGTGGGGGATGATCTGTGGGGTCCACTGAGCTGAGATGGACAGGTGTGTGTGTGGTTAGTAAATGAGTGCATGAGAGTACACAGGTGTTCTTAGGGGTATGTAGGAGTACCTCTGTGCTGTGTGATTGTGGGGGTGTGTGTAAATGGGAATGCAGACGTGTATGGGGGTGTGGCTAGGGCTGTGTGTGCACGTGTATCTAGATGTGTGCCTAGCTATGTGTGAACTGCAAACTCTTTGTCAGAACTGACCCTCTGGTGGGTTTTTGGAGGCTCTGTATCACAGGGGAGGAGATAATGTATTTGAGCCCCTTGCCTTTGGGCCAGCGGTGTGACTCCCTACAGACTACACCACAGAGGAGTGTTTATGTAAGAGGGGGCTGTGCACACATTTACACGTGTGTGCATATATTTAGAGGTGTGGCGAGAAGCTGCACTACAGTCCTGAAGGCATGTGGTTCGAGGCTACCAGCTGCTTCATGGGAAAAGCGGGCTTTTTTTTAATCTTGCGTGATTAACTGCCTCTGAAAACCCTCTGGAGAGTGAGCTATGGGTTGGTTCCAAGTAGACGGTACACAACAATGTGAGCACGTTTATGTGGATGTGCGCACGTGTGTGTATGTGGTCTGCTTGTATTTATGTGGATGTGAGTGGTGGTTTATATGGAGAGTGTGATAGCATGTGTCAGGGGACTCATGAGGGTGTGTCTAGGTGTGTTGTGGGGATGTGTATGCTCATGTGTCTAGTGTGGCCACACCGCAGGCACAGATGGCCTCGTGGTACTTAGCCTGGGACACATGAGCAGAATCAGTGCGAAGTCTCCGGCTTCTAGGCCTTTCCTGCCTCAACCTTCCAGGACTGGGACTACTCCCACGGCCACATCCAGTCAAGACCCGTTTCCACATGAATCACCCATCCACTCGGAGCTAGTACAGGATTTGAAGGGGCAGTGACTTTATTGTGGTTCCATGTGTCCAGCATCCCTGCCCCAGAGAGCCTGGGTTTCATTGGAGCCAGCCTGGCCCCAGGGTCTTGGGCCCTGGCTTAAGCTGCAGTGTGGGCTTCAGGACCCCACCAGTGTCGGGTTTCCAAGCCTCAGAGAAGACGCTGGCTGAGCAGGAGTAGGCAGGGTGTGGCCAGCAGGGCCCAGGCCTGGTGCTGCAGGCTGGGGCCGGACGAGTAGCCGTATGTGGTCCTGCAAGAGCCTTCCAGCTCGTCCAGGCTGATGGGCTTCTCTTCAGGTATTTGTGTGTGACGGCTCACCTGGGGACAGACAGGAGGTGCTCACCTGCCTGCAGGTGAAAGGGAGAAAAGTGCCTGGCAGCTGCCCAGCCTCACCTTCTCCACTTCCTCGAAGACACGCAGGAGGTTGTTGGCTAAGGCCCCCCTGACCTCCTCTTCTGTCCACTGCCGCTTCAACAGCTCAGCGATCAGGTCTGGGTACTTGGAGACGTCCTCCAGGCCCTTGGGCAGACTGCAGGCAGGGGACAGGCCATGGTGGTGAGCCCCTTGGGACCCACCAGCCCCTCTGGACCAGGACACGATGGCCTCATCTCTCACCTGGAAACCCCGTCGTAGTCCCCGCCGAAGCCTACTGCCCCAGCACCTGCTATTTTCTTGATGTAGTCCAGGTGGTCTGTAAGGGAGTAGGCAAGTGTAGTCCGGGTCCCCCATTTGGCCCCCAACCCTGCTCAGCACAGACCACAGGCCACCACTTACCTGCTACTTGGGAGAGGGTGGCATTGCTATTACAGGACACATACTCATTGTAGAAATTGACCATCACCAGGCTGCCTGTTTGGTTCTGTGTGGGACGGGGACTCATGTTCAGGGTGGGCAGGGCCCCTTCATCCCATTCTCTGTTCCCCACCCCTGTGTCCATTTCTGACGGCACCTACCCTGCTCTTGCCTCCCCGACCTGTCCTTGTCCCTTCTACCTCACCTCTTGTGTCCTACCATCCTCTGTTCCCCACCCGTGTCTCCTGACTTTGTCCTTCACACCATTTATCTGCCTCCCTTGTCCCCAGCCCTGTCTCCCACCAGTGTTTCCCCAACCTCCTGTCCTTGTCTCCACCCCATCCCCTATGCCAGGCCTGACCCCAGTCCAGCCATGTCTCCGCTCCTGTTTCCCTACCCTACCTCTGTTCCCTACTCCTATCCCCTACCCAGTTCCTGTCCCTCTTGTCCCAGCCCTATCTCCATCCCATCCAGCCATGTCCCCACTCCACTGAGTCTCCACCCCACCTCTGTCCATGTCTCTGTCCCACCACTCGGCCAGGCCTGTCCCAGACTTCAGCCCTGTCCCTACCCCTGTCCCCCCAACCCACCCATCCCCCACTCCTGCTGCCTACCCTGGTCCTGTCCCCGCTCCCATGCCCTGTCCTCCCCTCA
This sequence comes from Elephantulus edwardii, assembly GCF_000299155.1. NCBI lineage: Eukaryota > Metazoa > Chordata > Mammalia > Macroscelidea > Macroscelididae > Elephantulus > Elephantulus edwardii. Next base: position 440,374 of record NW_006400213.1, on the reverse strand, counting down.
CCACTAGCCGCAGCACATCATCTGGAACGTTTCTTTTATGGTGACAGAGGGCAAAAGCCGAGGAGTGGCTGAAGATGACGGGGGCCAAGGACTGGTTCAGTGCAGCCTTCATGGTGGCCACAGACACGTGAGCCAGGTCGACCATGACGCCCAGCCGGTTCAGCTCCTTTAACACCAGCTGCAGGAGGATGGGTCCAGAGAGCAGGGCGAGGGCTTCTGGGCCCAGTAGGGTGATGTGGGGCTCTAAGTGACTGAGTTTGGGGGCCAGCGAGGCCATCTGGCTTCATGGTGTTTCAGTGACCAAGGATGCCCAAGTGGACATATCCTTTCCCTTCAAGGGTGGTGACTGCCTCCATTTTACAGATAGGAAAGCAATTTCTGAGCATTCTGGGTTGTTCAGCTAACTCCTACCTTCTGCCTTCTCTAGGTGGTCCCCTCCCAACTCACCTGCCCAAATGGTGACAGACCCTGACTGTGGGCGTCGTCATCTCCTCTGTCCACCAGCCAGTTGTCAGCCCTGGGGAGCAGAGTGGGGTCTCGGTGTGCTACAAGGCCTGGCAGGCGTGGGCACTGGTTAGCAGGGCCCCATGGCTGCCTGGAGGCCTGTGGGTGGGTAACTGACCAGGGTGTGTTGCAGCTGTGGGTGAGGGTCAGGTAGCGCATGCCCAGGTGGTAAAGCGCCCGCAGGACACCCAGGCTGCTGTCGATGGAGTGTCCGCCCTCCACGCCGATGAGACTGGCCACCTTGCCCTCCTGGAAGGCCTGCCTGATGCCTAGGAGAGAGACACGTGGGCAGGTTGGCCTCAAGCTACAGCCAGCACTCAACAGATGGAGGCCCCACTTGGGCCCAGACCCTTAGGCACACACCTGAGCTGTTGGTGACGCACACAAAGGTCTCTGGGTACAGCTGGCACATGCGGTGGACCACGTCCATCTGCTCCAGCGTCCTCTTGACTGCGTCTTTGTTTTGGGTATCACAGGGTGTGTATGCAGACCAGAACTGGAGGGAAGACCGGGGCCTAGGAACAGCCTCACAGGGGCTCAGGTCCCTGGCTCTCGGCCCTGAGGGCATGGAACCCTCTGAGGGCCAGTGGTGGCTGTGGTTCAGGATGTACCTGCCACCAAATGGGGTGCTGTATTCTAGCGAGTCCTGAGAGAAGGTGTGGGGGACCCTGGGATGGGCTCAGTGGTTGTAGCGAGTCATGAGGGAGGGCATGGGGAGGTGCCCTGGGGTGGGGTGGATGTAGTGAGTCCTGAAAGGAGGGGGGAGGGGAGGCGCACCTGGGCACCCACGCGGCCTGCCCTCAGCTTCTCAATGTTGGTGTGGGTGTTGTTGAGGGTGTTGAGGTCTGCACTCTTGTTCTGTAGCTGATTGTTGAACATTTTGAGCAGTTGCCATGGCAGGTCATTGTGCCTGAGGGGCCAGAGAGGCAGGACAGGACAGTGGCTGGCACCGAGAACCTGGGTCTCTGTGGCTGGCCTCAGCTCTCTGCACTGAGCACCCTCCTGCCAGGCAGCCAAGCAGCCAAGCTCAGGTGTCTTCCCTAATGGACACAATGGGCTGAGATCTGGCTGGCCAGCCATACTCCTCTCAGTGGACATCTGACAGCTTTTTAGTGAGAATACAAATGGTAAAATTACTTTGTGGGGAGCAGGCTAGGGAAGTGGGGGTTCTGGTCAGCCTATAGGAACCTCCTCAGCGCGCACTTTCCTAGGTGGGATTGTCCACCCCAAGGGTCACCACTCTGCTTCCAAGATACTGACGTCCCTTAGCAGGGAAGAGGAGAGGCAGGGATGCCTCCCCAGCCCTTCCTGGTGTGTGGACAACAGAAGCAGATCTACCTGCTCTCCCACCTTCCCGTTCTGGACCCCACCCTGCCCAGACCACTGGGAGACATTCATCCCCTCTCCCTGCTGGATTCCAACCCTGTCCACTCCCCTGAGAGACACCCTCTCTCCCTCCTGGAGCCCAACCCTGTCTACACCTCTGAGGGACACTCACCCCCTCTCCCTCCCTGACCCCCACACCCCTGCCTCAACTTACCCCTCCTTGACCCCGCTTTCCTCACTCCTAGAGACACTCATCTATTTATCTCCTCCCTGACCTTACTTTCCTGAGGGCTCCTGAGTCTGACCCTGCCTCACTCTCCCGCTGGACAGTGAAAGCTGCTGTGTTTCAGCCTTGAAGCTGCGAGCAGAGCCGGGCTTTCCCCTGCCCCACCCAAGCGCCAGGCACACTCAGGCTGGAGTAGGTGAGTGAAGACCTGCTCTGCTCAGTCCTGCCAGGTTATAGCCGCCAGGTCATGGCCTCGATACTGTGGGTGAGGCCAGTTCTGTACAAGGGACTTTACTCCTTTGGCCCAGAACTCCGGCTCTTCTATGGGACACCTGTCCGCACCTTCCAGGAATGGGGTGCAGACCCCAGGGCAAAGCATCTCCTCTCCCCTGGCCCAACTCAGGGGCAGGTCTCCCAGACAACACCCCTCCCAGAAGCCCACGAAGCAAAGGGGTGAGGTTGTGAGCCAGCCTCACTGGGAATCTCAGGTCATCTTCAGGGAGAGCCAGGGTGCAGAGAAGCCTGCAAAGTGCTAGAACAGCCAGCTATGTGGGCATACTGTCCTCAACAGGGCATGGGACCACTTAAAAACAGGACTCTCCTCAGTCTTTCATAGCCAGGTGTGACCAAGTGATAACATTCTGTCCCAAGACAGTGCTACAGCTGCCCTCAGAAGACAGCTGCTGCCCACCCTTGGCCCTTTCTTTACCCCTTCCTCCTCTCTTCTGGCTGACATGAGGATGTGATGGCTGGAGCTGGGGCAGCCATCTCAAACTGTGAGGTGAGGACAGGAATGGTGCTCACTTGCCATTACAGAACGTTGGACTGCCCTCAGCTCACCTGTCAGAGCAGCTTACGCTGACTGACCAGCTGCAAGTAGGCAGTAGCTCTGTTGGATAGTCTTACTTTCTAGTTCTCGGGGCAGTGCCACAGGTCCAAACCTCAGCCTCTGAGCCCCTGGATGGGCTGTTCAGCCGTCTTCCCTCTTAAGGGGAACAGCCCCCAGCACCTGAGCTCAAACCCCTTCCCTGTGCCTATCTGCCCCTAGGGGCACCTAGCATGAAAGCGTCCCCTCACCCCCACTCTGCAGCTGGCTTCTCCCCTGTCCTCATTGTCCTGGGTGACCCAGACCTGTCCTCCTGCTGCAGTTACTCCAGAGGCACCTATGGGCTGTCCAGGCCTTGTCCCCCTCCTGTGACGCCTGGAGGAGGAAGGGAACTGAAGAGGGTCCAGGATGAGGAAGGAAACAGCCTCTTCTAGGGCTGGCCCTGTACTGAGGCCCTAAGGGTGCACCAGCCACCTCCTTTTCTTGCAGGCCCTTGTCCTCCTGCAGAAGATAAGGTTGAGCCCACACCAGGCAGGCCCTTCCAATGTGACTGGTGGGGGCTTGGTGTTTACAGTGGTGGCCAGGAGGGGTCACGGAGTAGTGTCCTCATCACAGCCCTGAGGGGGTAGGGGGCTGTGAGAAGAGTCTGAAGAGCTGAAGGAGGCAGAGGAAGTGTGCTCAGGAGTGAAGTTAGGAGTTGTGATGGACTGACCATGGCAACCAAAAGCAGGCTGCATGGGGAAGTGTGAGGCAGGACCTTGATTTGGAAGATTTAAAGTATCAAGCGTCAATGTGGAGGTGGGTAGGCATACATACAGACCCTAGGGTGCCAGATGGGGTAGGGGCAGCCCACTGGGGTAGGATGTGAAGACCGAGGGGTGTCTCGGGGCAAGGAGGGGCAGCCCCATAGGGACCTCAGCTTACAGGAAGAAATAGAGCCCTAGGTATCGTTTATGTCCTTCAGAGATAAACTTGGCTGCACCACTGATCCCAGCTCCATACCCCCCAACTGACCCCAGCACCCACACCACTGACTCCAGCCACCCACCACCACCTCTGAGCAGGGTAGAGCCCCAGGTGCGTATGGGGTGAGAGTTGACCCCTGTTGAGGGACTGATGCTGGGGGCCCGTTCCCTGTCCCTTTGCAACAGACCCTGTTTGCTGATACTTTAGGGCCATGAGAGACCTCAGAAAAGTCCAAGGTCCCAAATATCCCCGGCTGCCTGAGGAACCAGTGGTCAGGGAGGTGGGAGGGGGCTCACCCATCGATTACGGGAGTGTCCTGCATGATCCTCTTGGCCTCCTCCAGGAACGTGTCTGCTGCAGTGCAGACAGCCACCAGGGCCCACAGCCACCAGCCGCTCCACATTTTGCGTCCTGCCGCTACCTGAGCACAGACACAGATGGCTGGTCAGGGCTCCAGGTACCCGCATGTGTCTGGTGGAGAGGCCCTTTGGCCCAACATTCTGGGCCCCACCCTCCATACTCAATGAGTAACCCAGGGGCTGTGGGAGGGGCAGAGAGGGCCTGTCCTAAGGGTGTGTCCACAGGGCTGGGCACAGCTGTCAGCACAGGCTGGCGAGTAGTAAAGTCCTGGTTCTCGTGAGAAGCTGCATTGAAACCCAGAACCCCCATCCCTACAGAGCCCATGGTGTGGCCCCAGAAGCAGGGGCCAGTCTGGCCCACAGCAGGGCCAAGGTCTGCAGGCCCAGAGGAGCCTTGTCCTGGAAGGACAGCCAGGCCAGTGTCTGGTGGCTTCTGCCAAACTCAGGGTATATCCACCCGAGCAGGACCCAGCCCTCTACTCCTGTCACCCACAGAAATCGTCCTATGGTCCTGTCCCATCAGAGGTCAGAGTGGCACCCAGAGGGGGCCCAGGGGCAGCAGAGTCTGGCCAGTGCAGGTGGGCACAGATGGAGGTGGTCTAGCCCTGTTGAGGTGTATCATTCCCCCCAACTGATGGTGCCCAGGAAACCACCTTCGGCTGGCTGTGGTGGACACTGGGACCGGTCACATGCCAGCTAGCACTCCAGCTCTGGGAGTAGTCTGGGGGCCCTCATCCAGTTCCTGTCAACTCCCAGTCTCATAGGGACCCTCTTCCACATTAGATTGCTGGTGTTACCCCTCACATTCAAACAAACAAACAAACACACAAAAAAACACCAAAACCGAACTCAAATTAGTTTTCTTGTGTCAGTTCTGATTTCTAGTTTCTGAGGCTGTAAGTCACGTGGGCGATGACTGCCAGTCTTCCCTTGGAGCCCCCAGGTTGCAAGCCCCCTGGTGACCTTCCCAAGGTGCCATGATGCTCAGGAAGGAGCCTCCAGGGTCTGTCCTGTCCTAACTCATTTCCCTTCATCCTGGAATCTGTGTTCCTGTGCAGACCCCTCTTCCTGGCCTGCACACTGCTTCTCTGTCCTGACTCTGGACAGTCACCCTCATCTTTCCTTAAACCTCCTGGCATTTAATTTTGCCTTTGTTTGGATTTTGACATTCAAAGCTGCCTTAGTTTTTGGCTCTTTGACTCTTGCTCCAGGAGCCCTGTCAGGTCAGTGAGTTAAGCACTGGGCTGCTTGGTGGCTCAAGACCACCCGCGGATCTCTAGGAGAAAGGGAAGCCTTCCACTCTGCAAAGATGGTGGCTAGGGAGCCCCACAGGCAGTTGTGCTCTGTCCTGAAGGAATCCTGGGAGTCCTATGAGCCCGGCAGTGGACTTTGCTTTGTGGCACTTTGTTTAAACACAAGTGGGAAGGAAGGTAGATCCCACTGCCTCAGGTGAGGTGTCTTACACCAGCTCTCTGATAACCTGGTCAGAGGAACTCTGCAGGATAGAGCACTGATAATAAGAACTCTTCCCTGTCCATCAGACTAGATAAGAAGTATCCTCCAGGAGGGCTGGGAACAGCTTCCAGGCTCCAGGCCTTGGGGAAGAGGTGGTGCCCAAGAAGAGGGAACATGGTTTGACACAGCTGGCTAAGATCGTGGCTCAAGGGGACCCCAGACATGGTTCATGACTGGAGACAGCTCCAGTCATGGAGAAGCCCTCTTCCATGCCTCCCGGGCCTTGGTCCTTGAGGACCAGGTCCAAGGACCCCAGCCCAGACCCTGCGTGGTCTTCACATGAGTTTACCACTTCTCGGCTGATGGTCAGGGCACTTTGTCCTACCCTTGAGATCTTGCACTCAAGCAAGCCAGCCTCACTCAAAAAGGCTGTGGGGACCGAGTGTGGCCACTTCTGTGGGGCTGCTGTCCTCTCTGCCTCCTGCTCCCTTCTAGTCGATCTGTGTCACCTCTGCCACCATCTTAGTTCAGCTCTACACTGTCCTGTGCCTCCACCAGGAGCGCAATGACTAAGGCCAGACACAAGGGCCTGCCTTACACATGACTCATTGCACAACAAAAATACCTTTTTTCTCTTCCTCAGTCAAAAAAGGATTAACTGGGCTCCTTCAAATCACCCCTGCTCCCCACTTCTTCAATCAGTAACTTGAGCTCACACCCCTGGGCCCGACTCCCAACCCCCAGACTCTCTCACATCGTCCAATCCAGGACCTAGAGAGGCTGAGGGAAGCACGACGTGGTCCAAAGCACATATGGAAAAGGGTGTGCAACCGCAGGTCATATTCTGGTGCAATGTTCTGAAAAAAAAAAAAAGAATTTGCACCAAAAAAAGTCCAAGACGGACAAAACGTCCATGTTGTAAAAGAAGGGGAGGTCAGGGCTGGAGAGTGTCCTTAGTCTTGTAACCTGCCGGCCTGGATTCACCTGGACACAATTGTGTCCTGCTGTGTTACTTTAGCCTCAGGTGGAAGGAGGAAGTGGTGATGGTAATGACTCCGTCTTATCACTCAAAGGGGCAATTTAAGGCCAGCCACACTGCCCTTGGGCCAGTGCGAGCCTGCTAAGAATTTCATGTAGTCCAGTGAAACGTGATGCCAAGCACAGCCTAGGCCAGACGGGACTCAGCTCATGTCCTTTAGGGGCTCGGCAATCAACACTTGTGAAAGCAGCACCAAGAAAGCAAAGGCCTTCACTACAGTGCTAAAGAGCAAGGATATTACCTTAAGGAGTAAGGGGTGTCTGTCCATGCCAGCAAATTTCCCATTATCTCATGCAAAAGCTGCATCATGAATAAGGAAGAGCAAAGAACTGATGCCTTTGCATTGTGCTTGTGAAGAGTGCTGACCATACCACGTACAGCCAAAAGAACACATCTGCAAAACCAGGGTACTCCTGAGAAGCATGATGGCGGGTTTTGCCTCACTCTGGATGTACTATTGGGGGATCAACCCTGGAGGATGACGTCACGCTTGGTAAAGTAGAGGGTCCGTGATAAAGAGGAGGACATCCAGCGACGTGGGCAGCCATGGTGTGGACTGCACAGAGAGGACAGGGCAGACGGGTTGTGTCTGAGCCACACTCGCGGGCATTAGGAATGACCACAGCAGCAGCAAGGGGCTCAGGTGGAGCCTGGCTCAGCTTGGTTGTGTATGCTCAGCGGGCACCAGGCCATGAAGCCAAGTGGACTCTGCGGTTCCATGTCACCTTCTCACCAGGAAGCTGAGAGCCTGTCACTCAGCAGAGGTTTCCTCTGTGAACCAGGTGTCCTCTCATCCCTACACTTGAGATGACCGACATATTGAGCACTGTCAGCTCTGGGGTCAAAGCTCTTCCTGATGACCCTTGGTGACCCTCAGCCAGTGCATCACTGTGCCACTGTGGGTGGTCTGGAACTTCTCACCTTCTCACTATTAGCTGAGTGTTTTACTTTCATTCTGGAGTTAGATTATCTATCTGTTCCCTCCACTGAGTGCCTCACTGGCCTCCTTGGATGGCCCTTGTCTTCCCTGCCTCCCCAAGCACTCTTCTCGTGGCTGGCTCCCACATCGCACTGGATCTTCTTCCTGTCTTATTTGAGTGTGTCCTCCAGTCTCTCCTGATGACGTGGTTGGTGTGAATGTCAAGTGTGGAGGTCTGATGGCACATGAGATACACGCTGCATCCATCTCCCTCCAAACCTGAAGCTCTGTTAGCGCCGTGCTGGGAGACAGTGGGCATGGAGGCCACTGAGCTTGGTCCTTTTCAGGCACCTGCCTGTGCCCTCAGTATCTCCCCAGTTTGGAGAACTCCAGGATGTGACATTTCTCACAACTCCAAGATTTCCCAGCACAGGTCTCAGGGTGAGACATTCTAGGGATCCATGCCTCTGGCCCAGATGGTTTCTGTCTGCCCCCCCCACCCCCGATCTCTTCCCGCTTCTTATCAGGCACCTTGATGGTGCAGTGGTTAAGCACTTAGCTGCTACCTCAAATATTGACCATTCGAGCCCACTTGTGGAGAAGACACTGCCTGCTGCCCTGTAGATGTGGGCCAGCCTGCTCTGTCCTCGTCCTCGGGGTCACGGGCCAGCCTGTTCCATCCTCGGGGTCATGGGTCAGCCTGCTCTGTCCTCGGGGTCACGGGCCAGCCTGCTCCATCTTCGGGCAGAGTTTGATCTTGTGGGGTTTTGTCATTTAGCTTCTGCATCCTCTCTTCCTGGAATCGCAACTGAGCGCGTGCGTCCATCCCTGTGTGTCCTCGGTCAGGCTTGGCATTTCTCCCAGTTGAGATTTTGTGCGTTTCTTCGCTGCACTGAGAGGTTTCCTCGGTTTCATCTTTCAGCATCTTTTATTTCACGTTTCAGGAACGAGATGTCCTCTTTCCAAGGGCAGCTCCCTGCACCCCCTCTTCTGTGGCCATGCTGTTCTTGTTAGGGTGGCTGCACCGCCTGATGTCAGCTGGAGGTTTGTTTGGGTTTCTCTGTTTACTGAATAATAATCTGCGTCGTCTGGGACTCATTCTTTCCACTGTTTATCTGGGCCTTTGGTCCTGTTTTTCAGACATTCTCACCCAGCTGGGATATCTCATGTCTGAGAATGAAGTGACGGTGGGCCTGGCTTGGGGGTGGAGTAAGCGGGGACCACTTTGCTTTGAGTCTTGATCCCAGAATGCACTGTTTGCATGCCAGGGGTAACCTGGTTCCCTCTGTCTCTTTTTTTGGGGGTGAAGGTTGAGGGGAATCCCCCACATCCTCTACAGAAAACAGCTGGTATCTGAGTCTGAGCAGGTGGGCACCACGTTCCCCCAGGTCAGCAAGCTGCCTCATTTCCTCTCTCTCCTCACCTGCAGGGCCTGCGCCCAGCCCTCTCTGGAACGTGCTGGGTTAACACCCCACTGACCCCTCTGCTCTGACTCTGGGGCTGTTCTCTGTTCCTTCTTTTTCATAGTCCGTGTCTGCGAATCCTCGGATGAGAGGAGGAGGCGGGTACATGAACTGGCTCCTGACTTGGAAGCTGAGAGGTAGACACAGAAGCTTCAAGAGAATCCTTCAAGTGCTGCTGTGTTAATTCTCATCTCAGCTTCTTGTTCTAATCCCTTCACCTGACTGTGTCCATTAAATGGCCTGGGACCTTTCTTTTCTGTGTAAGTACGACACCTGTATTCCCACACACATATGTGCACCATGAATCCTCTCAGACAAAAATACCTGGACATGTTGCAAAATCTGCAGGTGAGTCATGTGTATATGCACACACAAACACACACGGGCGTGCTCCTCCCCTGGTGGGCACACGCTCCTTAACTGACATGTTCGCACACAGACACACACAAGCATACACAAGGATGCACATGCACACTCAGACACATGAACACATGGTCACACGCTCATGCACACACGCCGGACCACAGAGACGGGCGCATGCAAACACATGTGCACTGAGGGATAGACAGGAACACATGCACACACAGCGGCACATACATGTGCTGTACAGGTACGCAGTCAGGGGCACATGGTCGCACAGGAATGCATGTGTGTGAGCACAGGGACACACTCAGGGGTACATGGGTTCACAGAGACACATACATGTGGGCTCACAGGGACATAGTCCGGAGCACGGGGTTGCAAACATACAAGTCCAGCCACTCACACTTGGCATGATGGCAGGCACCTCTTTATTAGTGCCCTCACACGCACTGCTGCTCCCTGAGACCTACATCGTCTGGTCTCCCAATGTGTGGCAAGGGTGGGCCCTGCAGCAGACATGGGGTGGGTGGGTGGGAGCGGGTGGTCCTCAGCTGCTCTGTCCTCTGTTTGGGAAGTCCCTGGGCCAGCCCTATCCTCTCTCCAGGGTCTGGTTCCTGGGGTCCATCTGTACATAATGACAGCAATTGAGGCCACTCTTGCCTCAGTCCCAAAAGCCTCACTCCCCTCCGCTAAACCCAGAGCCACAGAGCAGTGTCTCTCTCCTCCACACCCAGACATCCCCAGCCCCTCCACTGTCTCAGAGGAATGTGTGGCTTCATTCTGACCCTACAATCACCACACACAGGAACTGGTCACTTTGCTACTGTGTCTGCCTGCCTCAGCACTCCCTGGTGACTCCCTGATTGTACCCCACAAAGTCCTGGCCTTTCAGCCTTGAATGGGGTCTCCAGCCTCGCCTCACAGCCTTCCAGACATGGTGAGCTGAGTGTTCCTTTTACTCCAGAGCCTTCACAGTTGCCTTGCCTCGTAAACACACAGCAGCCACTTCCTCAGCTCCTCATCTTCTATCTCTAAGCCCCATAGCCCTGTCCCCCCAGGACTGGCTTGCTGTGTGACCACTGCTGACAGACTGTCTGTGTCCCCACCTCTCTAGTCATCCCAGGTCACTCCACAGAGCTGACAAATGAAGGGTGGGCCTCCTGCGTCTCAGCCAGTCCCCACCCAGAGCCACCCCCTGCGCCCTAGCTCCCCAAGACTCACCAAGAGCAGGGAGGAGAGGCGGAGGCTGAGCCCTGGGTTCAGGTCCTGTGCTGCCTGGCCTTTCCTCTATAAGGCTGCCGTAGGGGAAGCTTTGTCTCTGCTCTCCTTAAGTTCGATCCCTCCCCTGAAATCTCCAGCCAGCTTCCCTCATGTGCAAAAAAACCGTCTCAAACAGAAAGAAATCCCCGAGGGCCCTCCCTAGCACGCCAAGGACAGGAGGCTAATGCCTTACACATGTCCTCACAGATGCTTGGGCCTCACCAGCCTGGATCAGTGCCAGGGCTGGAGAGGGGCTGCACTGCCCCACCCCTGGCTGTCAGCAGGGGGCTGTAGGGGGCAAGGCTAGTGGCCTGAGCTGGCATTTGGGGTTTGCCACTCAAGCAGGATACTTGAGACCAGTGGTGGGGCTTGCTGAAGGGAGGGGCCAGACCCAAGGTACTCAAGTACCACACTGAGGATAGGGGTTCCACCTCACATGTTCCCCCGCCTCAGCCCATGCCTGTTCACCACAACCCTGGGATGCCTGGGTGTCAGGGTGAGGTCAGGCTCAGTGTGCAGTCTCCGGGCCTCAGTTTCCCCTTCTGTACCCAGCTCTTCCTATTACCAGACTCCCATCAAGACCCAGTTAGTCATGAATACAATTGGAATGTCCCCTGGCAGGATCAGGGACTTTCACAATCATGGAAGGGTCTGTCTGGGGACCTGGCCCAGGGAAGTGCTGAGCAATCCAAGTGGCCCCCAAATAGCTGAGGTTTGGCAAGGCACAGGCAGGGAGGGCTGAGAGGGGAAGGGCGGGCAGAATCGGGGTACAGGAGAGGGGTGCAGAGAAGGCCTCCTCCTCCACTCAGATTCTCAGCCTGCAGGACAGCGAGGGAGGGTTGGAGTGTGACCCCGGAGGGTCAGACACAGCCTCAAAGGTGATGGAAGAGGGAAGTACATGTCTGGCCCTGGATTCTGTCCACTCTCACTTCTGGGTTCCTTCATGTCATCCCTGTCCCTGTCCCTCCGCATCTCCCACCTCATTCCCTCCCTTTCCACCACATCCACTCCTCATTCCCCTCCCCCTCCTAGTTCCCTTTCCCTCCCCAGTGCCCCTCCTCCTCTCCTGGTTCCTGCCTGGGGTGGGTGGGACTGTGGAGAGGGAGGGCAGGACTGGTCAAGGCCAGCGGAGGGTGATAGCAGGGAGAAGCAGGGTAAGACCGCAGGCCTCAGGTCAGGGGTTCAACCTTCAGGAAAAGAGGAGGCAGAAGGAGCCTTGAGGACCACAGCCCAGAGGCCCTGTGGACAGCTGTTGTTGCCCTGACTGTATCCTGTTCTAGCACATGTAGTGTTGGAACCCCACAGAGGGGTCAGTGTGGCTGAGGGACATCTCAGGGCTAGGGAGATGTCAGCTTGGGTGTTCTGACACATGCGCTTTCTGTGCACATAATTAGAAAAGGAAATACACTCGGAGGAGTCCAGGCAGGACACCCACCCACACAACACTGGGGGTTTAGGTGGAGGAAGAATCTAGCAGTTACACCCAGCCTGATCACGCCTTGAGAAACCTGATAACATCTAAGGCAACCAGAGCAGAGACCAAAGCAAAAACCAGGCCAGACACCAGACCAAAGACCAGACAATGGATTCTGATCAGTCTGTGGGCCTCATCACAAAAGCCCAAACCCATGTTAATAGCCCCAGTTTCTGAACAAAATACCGTCTTCCCCAGTCCCCCTCAGAACTCGTATAAAAAGAAGCCGCCTTAGACCACCCTCGCACCATTTTGACCACTGCTCATGGTCACTTGGCATTCCTCTCAGGCCATGGAATAAAAGCCTGTTCATTTCTTGGGACCAGTTTCTTTCTTTCTCTCACTTTCAGCTCTTTCGATCTAACATTAAGGTCTCTAGGTCCTAGGAGGACTTCATCTTCTGGGGGGCTCTGGTCACCTCAGGGCCCCCAGCTAGCCCTTCATTCCCACAGGGAGTAGGGAAATCTTGCCACTACTCCTGCAGCTCCCAGCCCTGTATCTGAGGCTGGGTCTGAAGAGAGAAGGGACAGGAGAGAGGGACAGCTGACCAATGAGGGGGGCTGCAAAGTGAACATCCTCAGTAAGCTTAACTGTGGTGGCCTTGCACTGGGTCAGGTGTGGATCAGCCTGGAGGAGAGGACCAGCCAGCCTGGCCTGATCCTCATCTGACCTCAGAGAGACAAGGGGCCAGAAAGCCATTCCAGTCCCTCCTTGTCCATATGTGGACACCAGCCTTGTTTGTAGAGAATCCCTGCCTTGACCAGAAAGCCCACATCTTCCTGGACAAAGACTTTAGTGGTCTCTAGAGAGGAGTCTGGTGAGCAAACTCCAATGGAACCACTAGCCATGTGTTGAGCACAGAAGATGCCTCAGATGGAGTCACATTCACGACAGCGGGAGCACAGGTCTGCTGGGTGGGCAGGTCCCGTCTACACGTGGGGGTGCTGGGCAGATGGACCCCATCTACACGTGTTGCTGCTGGGGTGAGCTGGAGTGAGTCGGATCTATGTACACCTGAGGGCGCCCAAGCCCCATTTCCTTCCCCATCAGAGCTCACTTCAAACTCAGAGAAGGAAGACAGATGAGCAAGGGCTGGCTGTCACGCCCTTTCTGTGTGTCCCTCCCCTGCGTTAGCACCCGTGTACTGAAGGGACACTCCGTGCCCTTGCTCCTTCCTGTCTTCCCCGACCACAGAGCAATGGGAGCACTGTGTGTACCAGGAGTGAAACGACAGCGCCACCTGCCCTTGGTCTGATGAAGACAAAACATGCTCACAGAAACCCAAAGGCCACACTGCCCTCGCCTTGGCTTGGACTCTGCAACTCTGTCGGGCAAAGGAGAACTGCCCTTTGAGTTTCTACAGGCCACAGGGAGGACACTGTCCACCTTTCTCCTGCAGAACAGCTGGTGGAATTGAACCATCAGCCTTTGGGTGTAGCACAGCTCCTGACCATTAGGCCCCAAGTTAGTAGTCCAGCACAGAGCCCCTCACTCACTCAGAGAGTTCACACCAGTCATTTCAGTATCTAGTTGTTCTTTAGTAACGACATGAGGCAGCAAATGGAGAAACACAAGTCCCTCAAGGTTGCTTCCCCCTGGTTTTTAACAAAGGTCTATGGTTTCATTTTGGATGGTGTCACCTTAATTAAGCCATGATTCTCCATGATTTGACAATCACATAATGTCATCATTTGGCAGCTACATAGTGATGTGATCATCCCAATGATGTGATTAGAAATTATCAGTTTTAGGAAGATCAGCGTGGAGTAGACACCCCAACTCATGTTAACAGCTCTGACCCAGTGTGAGGAGACGTTTCCTAGGATGTGACCTGCTATCTTTTATAAGAGAGAGAAGCAAGCAGAGAAAGACTCAGTACTACCAATAGCAGGGTACTCCCTTGGATCCAGAGTCCTTGTGGTCCATGCCCCTGCACCCAGAGGACAACTGATGCCAAGAGGCTTGAAGGTCTCCAGGTGTGCCGGTCCCAGACACAAGGAGGTCTCCATATGTGTTGGCCCAGATACAAGGGACTCTCCAGGTGTGCTGACCCTAGACACAAGGAAGTATCCAGGTATGCTGGCCCAAATATAAGGAGGTCTCCAGATGTGCTAACCTCAGACACAGGAGGTCTTCAGGTGTGTCGGCCCCAGACACAAGGTCTCCAGGTGTGCCAGCCACAGATCCAGGCAGGCAAGAACTTTCATCCAGAGCTAATACCTGAACTTGACCTTTCAGCCTCCAAACAGATACAGAGCTGATGTACTCACTTTTCAAAGGTGATCCAGCACAATGCAGAAACCATCTAACAATATCACTGTCTGTATGGTATATTGCAAACGCCCCCAGAATGGCTTAGAGGGGAGTCAGGTTGAAATGATTATCTGTTTTCCATTAACTACCTTAAAGTGCCACCTCCCATGCTTGCTGGATTTGGGAGCTATCCACTCCCCTCCCTCCCACTACTGCATGGTTTGATTATTACCTAGCTAGGATGAGCCTGACAATATGTCCTGTGGCCCTAGATGGCCACCTTCTTTAGTGGACGCCATTGCAGACCCAAGGATGGATCCAGACGGCTTCCTCTGGGTCCAGCACTATTCATTTCTCCTGTACAGAAATTTCCCCCAAACAATAACTCTATTTCTGTCTGTTTGACTCCTTGTAAGTTTTTTCTGTCTTATACTGAGGGACTTTCCTTCCTGGGTTTTAAACCCGACAATATCACATGTAAGGAAAATCTTGTTGAAGATAATTTTAACATAGCTGGAGCAATACATAGACAGGGAACTGTCAGAAATTCAAGGAAGACTCAGAAGAAGATGTGGAATGAGGTATATCACTGTGAAAATCACTTAAATCTTGCCTAAAAGCAAAGAATATCAGAAAGATGGTTATCTGCGTTTTATTGATCATGCCAAAGCATTCAACTACATGGATCCTAACATCATGAAGATGAAAAGGCCAAAACACCTGATTGTGCTCAGATAGACTCTCTACATGGACCAAGAAATGCTACATGGCTCAAAATCAGGAAGAACGTGCATCTTGGTGGTATCCTTTCACCTTACCTGTATAATCGGAAAGTGTGTCCAGGATGCTCAAAGATGGAGAAACATGGTCTCACATATTTGGGCATCTTGCTAGGAGGGGCCGGAAAGTAGAGTCAATGTAAGAGAGGAAGATTCCCAACCAGATGGATTGACACAGTGACTGCAAGGATGGGCTCAGTCTAATAATGGAGCAGGTGAGGGGACGCAGGACAGGGCAGTGCTGGCCCAGGCCACTGTGAGTCATAGATGATGCAAAGGCGCCTTCCAGCACTGAACCTGTGCAATGTGATTTTTAAGATCATGCACCTCAGTATAATGTAAACATCCTGTGTGTTGTAAATCTTGACCTCTATGATGTTAATGAGGGATCTCTGGTGGTCTAGTGGCAAGAAACTGCCCTGTAATCCTGAAAGCATGTGGTTTGAGGCCACCAGCCGCTCCCTCCGTGGGAGAAGGATGGGCAGTCTCCTCTTGTGCGATTAACTGCCTCTGAAAACCCGCCAGGGGGTCAGCTGTGGGTCAGCTCCGACTCACGGTCAACAACAACATGATGTTAACAATGCAGGGTTAGAAAGAGTCCTGTAAAGACGTGACCAGGATGATGTGCACAAGTATCTCAGGGTGTGCCTGCATTGAATGGGCGTGAGGGATCTCTGGCAAAGCTGGAGGGCGTTTTGTCCAGCCCTGAATCTGGCTTGCAATCTCTGTATTTGACCCTGTGATCTTTGACCCTGATCAACTAATCTTGGATTCCTCAGCCTCCAGAGCTTGCAGTCCTCAGCACTTCCTGGGCCCAGCTGACCCAGGACCTCGGAGCCTGCAGTTCTCAGCACTTCCTGGACTTGGCTGACCACTGGCCTTGGAGCCAGCAGCCCTCAGCATTTCTTAGACCCTGTCTGCTGAAGGATTGGACCCCTTACCCACTCCAGACAATTCTTTCCTGAGTTTTTGTGCCAACACAAAGCTATTTCTTAAATCTTCTTTTTGTATATATGTAAGAAGCTCTGTTGGCTTAGTGGTAAGGAGTTATGCTGGCGCATGTTCAAATCCACCAGCTTCTCTTCTGTGCAATTTACTTCCTCTGAAAACAAAACCACTGGAGGGTCAGCTACGGGTCATTTTCAACTCAACTACATTTAATAACACACACATACATAACCAACTCATAGTTGACCCTCCAGTAAGTTTTCAGAAGCAGTAAATCACATCATGGGGTTGACAGTGAAACTCCTTACCACTAAAGCCACACACACACACACACACACACACACACACACACACACACAATTTCATTGGTTTTGCTTCTGAACAGGTTTGAGTCCTTGAACATTAATGAACAAAGACAAGATGAGCTGTGGGAGGATATCAAGAATATCATCCATGAAGAATGTAAAAGGTCATTACAAAGACAGAGGAGGAAGAAAGACCAAGACAGATGTCGAAGAGACTCTGAATATTGCACTAGAGCTCCAAGAAGCCAAAGCAAAGGGAAGAAATCAAGAACGTAGGGAGCTGCACGTTAAGATTTCAAAGGGCAGCTCAGGAAGACAAAGCAAAGTATTATAATGAAATGTGAAAGAGCTGGAGTATGAAATCTAAGGGGCCGAACTCACTCGGCATTTCTTAAGCTGAAGGAACTAAAAAACAATTTCTATCCATGAGTTGCAATACTTAAGGGTGCTTTAGGCAGAATATTAAATGATCCAGGAAGCATGAAAGGAAGACAGAGGAGTATACAGAGTCATTGTACCAGAAAGAATTGGCTGAAAGAGAAGAATTTCATGAAACAACATATAATCAAGAGGCAGTGGTGATGAAGGAGGAAGTTCAAGCTGCACTGAAGGAATTGGCAGGGAAAAAACCAACAAACAAACAACAAGTCCCAGGAATTGACAGCATATCACTTGACATATTTCAACAAACAGATGCTGCCCTGAACGTGCTCACCAGATTGAGTCAAAAGTCTGGAAGACCCCTTGCCAACTTACTGGAAGAGATCCATATTTACTCCTATCCCCCCAAAAAAGATGATCTGACAGAGTGTGGAAATTATGAACAATATCACACACAAGCAAAATCCTACTGAAGATTATAAAAAAATGACTGGAGCAGTATAGAGACAGAGAACTACAGAAAATAATAAGCTTGATTTAGAAGAGGGTATGGTGGTGCACTGCAATCCCAGAGGTGCACGGTTCAAATCCACCAGATGCTCTGTTGGAGAAGGAGGAACAATCTCCTCCTGTACTAGTCAGATCTGATTTGACGGTACATGCACAAACACAAAAATAATAAAATTTTTAAAAAATTAAGAAGAGGTTGTGGCACAAAAGACATAATTGCCAATGTCAGATGGATCTTGGCAGAAAGCAGGGAGTACCAGAGGAATGTCTATCTGTGTTTCATTGACTGTGCAAAGGCGTTTGATTGTGTGGTTCACAACTAATAGGTGCTAACATTGAGGAGAATGGGAATCCAGAACACTTCTGTGCTCATTCATGTGAAACCTATACTTGGGTAGTTGTCAGAACAGAGCAAGGAAACATTGCATGGTTTAAAAATAGGAAAAGAATGCATCAAGGATGCGTCTTGTCTCCATACCTTTTCAATCTATATGCAGAACAGATCATGTGGGAGGTTGGACTTTATGAGGAGGAATGTGGCGTCAGGATTGGAAGAAGACTCATCAACAACATGTGTTATGCAGATAATTCAATTTTGTTTGCCGAAATTGAGGAGAACTTGAAACATTTGCTGGAGAAGGTTAAAGACTGTGTAGTCTTTAGCATGAATTGAAGCTTTACATCAAGACGACAAATAGTCTCACTACTGGGCCAATTGGCAGCACCATGATAGATAGAGATTGAGGTTGTTAATAATTTCAGCTCCACAATCGATACTTTTGGCATCAGCAGTCAGAAAATCCAGAGATTAATTGCACTGGGAAAATCTGCTGTCAGGGATCTCTGCAGAGGGCTGGGGAGCAATGATGTTACTCTAGAGACTAAGGTGTGTCTGATCCAGGCCATGGTCTCCACAATTACTTGCTATGCATCAGAGAGCTGGAAAATGACTAAAAATGATAGAAGAAGAATTGATGCCTTTGAATTGTGGTGCTTGAGAAGAGTATTGAAATGCCAGGCAAAAAACAGATCTATCTTGGAGAGGCTAAAATCAAGTTTCTCCTTGAAGGCAAGGAATTCGAAGTTCTGTCTCATATACTTTGGGCACATGGCTTGGAGGGACTGGTCCTTGGAGAAAGACCTCATGCTTGAAGGGTGGAGGGGAAGACCCCAGATGAGATAGATTGATATGATAACTGGGTGATGAGATTAGGTGTGTCAGAGTCAGCAAGACTGGCTCAGGATAGGGCTGGGTTTAGAGCTGTTGTACATATATGGTCGCTATGAGTTGCACTTGACTCAATGGCACATAACACCACTACCAACAACAACCACAACAACGAAAGAGCCCAGCCTGAGACACTAGACTCTATGAAGAAAATGGCATCAGGACTGAAGAAAGATGTGTTAACAACCAGTGAGGTATAGATGACACAACCTTCCTTGTTGAAATCAAAGAGGGTTTTGAGCCCTGACTGATAAAGGCTTCAGCATTTAGCATGGATGACATGTCTGCATCAATAAACAAAAGCCCTCACAATTGGACCAGTGGGAAACATCATGATAAATGAAGAAAAGATTGAGTTCATTTTAATTGGATCCGCAATACATTGCTGTGGAAACAGTCACCAAGAAATACAATAGTGTATTACATCGAACAAATCAGGTGAGAGCTCTAGTGGCCTGGGTGTAAGAAACTGCACTGCAACCCCAAAGGCATGTGGTTCGAATCCACCCACTGCTCAGCAGGTGAAGGAGGGCAATCTCCTCCCATCCGATTAAAAGCCTCTGAAAACCCACTGGAGGGTCAGCTATTAGTCAGTTCCTCCTTGACAGCATTCAACAAGCAGCAAGGATTCATTTCAAGGACTGACTCAAGCCTTGATCTTTTCAATTGTTTCGTGTACATGTAGAAGTTAGACACTGAATAAGAAAGACTGAAAAAGAATAGATGCCATTGTATTGTGGCCTTGGCAATGAACTTGGAATATATCTTAAACTGCCAAAAGAACAAAAAGACATGACGTGGAAGGAGTGCAGTCAGGATGCTTCTTAGCATGAGGAGGTAAGGCCACCTCACCTGCTCTGGACACACTATCAGGAGAGGCCAGTCTTTGGAGGACATCATGCTTGACTAAGTGGAGCGAGACCCCCAGCGAGGTGGGCGGACGACCATGGCTGCCAGGAGGTGTGCACTGGACAGGGTTTCATTCTGTGCTTCACAGGGTCACCGTGAGTGCAAGGGGACTTGAGGACATGGAATGACAGCGGCCTCCTCCCAGCAGTTATCTCTTAGATAACTAAGACTTCAGCTTCTGAAGGCCAGCGTGTGGATAGGTGGCAGCCCTCAGGCCTGGAGAAATCCCCCAACCTCACTGCCCTACCAGGACCACACTAGCCCACCTTACACACACAGTTAAGCAGGGACCAACCTGGAGCCCTCACCCAGGACAAGCCTGAGCCTCTCTGACTGCTGGTTAATGGGATGTTAAAAATTTACACTCTGGTCAATGTGTGTCCTAAGAGACACAGAACATGCTTGTCGTGATTGGTAGGGCCTGGCTAAGAGCTTCTTCCCCCTGGACCCACCCTGTCAGCGGTCACTGGTGTCCCTCATCTACAGAACCCTTTCCTCACCCAAGGCCCCACAACCAGGGCCACACCCCACTCTTCACAACCCAGTGTTCTAAGTCCCTTTACAGAAGTGCAACCCCAAATGGGGTCAGAGTGTCTAGTAGTGAGGACAGAATCACAGGTTACTAATTCTGTTAGCTCTGTACTGAGCTATTTGGCATCTCCGACACGAAAAGGGTGAAACAGACACGTAATGAGCACTAGCGAACCATGGCCACCACTGGGCACACCATCCTCTAAAGGCTTGTACCCTTGAGAAGAGGCGTTGACTGTAGGCGGTCCTCCAGCCACGCTGGACACACACAGCCTGGGGTGTTGACAGCATGGCAGGAACTTTGTGCACTGCAGGGAGCCTGTGCTCACCCTGCTGACTGAGCATCCTCGGGGTCAGGACGCACCCCAGGGCCCTCCTCCCCATGATCCCACGCTGAGGTAAGTGACCGATTGTTCAGGCCAGCAGGGTGAAACCTCACTCTAGGTTGGCCAGGCTAAAGGACAAGACTGTTTTAGGCACTACAGGTGGAGGAAACACAACCATCGTGCATAGGGTGTGTCTGGGCCAGGAGCCAGAGGCCAGGGCAGAGGCACAGAGGAGCCAGACAGCCCCTGGGGGTGGGGCTGTTTCCAATCCCCCAGAGAACAGCCTATTGTCCACAAATCCTACACTCCTCCAGGAAGTGCCCCTGGCCTACCACGGACCGCTGCCCTGAGCCTGCTACTGTTGCCCTCTGATGCCCGCGCCCCACCGTAGGTCCACCTGCCCATCCTGAATGGGCCTGGTGGGCTCAACAGATGGCTTGTCGGCCAGCACATGAGCAGGTGCCTTTGCCCCAACACTGTAGTCCCTGTGTGATTCTGACCACTTTCTCATGCTGCTTCTTCAGTCGGTTTCTTGCTGGGGGCCATTTTCAGTGCTGGGGGAGCGGTTGGTGAACTTACTTAGAGCCACCACTTCAGAGTAATCAGGAGCCTGCCCCGCCCGAGAATGGGCGGTGCTCAAGAGATCTGCATAGGGCAGTGACTTGGGGGCTGAATCCTCCAAGGTGTCCAAGGCTGAGGACAAAGGTGTCTCCTATTCTAGACCCTCTTCTTATTCCCCAATGGCTGGGATCGTCAGTGGAGAAATTGTTTTGTATTTGGTACAATGCTGTTCCTAAGTGTGTGTGGTCACTATCTTGTGAGTGACTGTTGCAGAACCGCTACCTCCAGAGGAGGGACCAGAAGACTCTGAGCCGTTGCTGAGAACAAAAAGCTCTGCCACCCTCATCACTCTCCTGAGGGGGTGAACCAGTCAGGTTCCCATCTACTTATCCATCTGTGCAGCCAGCCAACATCCACCGCAGCCACCCATCCATCCATCCACCCATCCACCCATCCATCCATCCATCCATCCACCCATCCATCATCCATGTGTTTTTCTGATCATGCATCCATTTTTGATCTATTCATCCAGCATCCATTTGTCCACCCATCCATCCTTCCATCCATGTATCCATCCATCTATTTACCCATCACCCACCTACCCATCCATTCACCCATTTACTCATTCATTTCATGCATTCTTTCCACTCAATGAGGGCACAGTGGGGGACTGGACAGCAGGACACAGACATGTAAGCAGAACAAGTGGCTAATGGGGCAGCAGGGTTTCCTCCTGGAGAACAGAAGCTGAAGTCTGAGAGAAGGAATGCTCTAGGACAAGAGCTAACATAGATGAGGCCCAGAGGTCAAGGCAGGAATAGACATGGGAAGGACACAGGAGCCCAAGGGCCTCTGGAGGGCTTTGAACCAGGACACTTGGAGCCTTGTTTCCCCACTTGTATCTGCGAGGCTGTCTATACTGATTCCCCAAGGTGGTGATTCTGTCACTGTCCACTCACCGTTGTTCACTGTCTGCTCACCACTGTCCACTGTCCACTTCCCAGAGACACTGTGCCCTTCGCTCTCCACAACGTCTGCACCGTGGCTGTGTCCCTGCAGGTCCTCCTCACCAGACTCACAGCTGCTGGCCACCCCACCCAGCCACCTGCTTCTCCTCCCAGGCTTTTCCTCTGGAAGGTACAAACTCCTCATTTCCACCTGCACCTGTTCTCGGGATGCGTGGGGGCAGGGCAGATGGGGGAGGAAATGAGAAGATCGGTCAAGAGAGGAATGAGTATCTAGATAAAGGTAGAGGCTAGAGAGAAAATGGGGTGAAGACTGGAGAAGTGGGAGCTAGAACGGGGTAGGGGAGCTGAGCGTGGAGAAGGCGAGAGGGGCAGGCTAGGCCAGGGCTGATTTCTCAGGAAGCAAAGCATTCTTTCTCATTCTGCCTCTCTGTCCATATGTTTCTTTGTTTATCTCTGCTTCTCTGTCTTTCCATTTGTTTCTCTGTCTCTCTCCCGTGTAAGTGAAAAAATGATTTTGTGTTCAGTGACAGACAGTGAGTCCTGTACCATATTCAAGGACAGAAATGGGATAGGCCACTCTCAGCCCTGGTGCTGGAACGGAGACTTCTCCTGGCACACCTCCCACCCTTGTTTCCTGCTTGCCTGCTGGTAACGCTGCCCTGTTCACAGTGTGGGCACATGGAGCCACCCCACCACAGGAGGGGGCTCTGCCCTGTGCACAACATGGAGCTGCCTTACCCTGGGAGGGGGCTTGACTGTTACCATCATTTTGCTTTGCAAGGACAGATGGACCTTGGAGGCTGCACTGTAATCATTCTTTGCAGGCCCCCTGATTTTTTTACATACCCTTTAATTATGGAAATAAACAGACAAAAAGTATGTTAAAATACATGTACTGTCACCCAGAAACAGATTCACACGTGATGACAGAAGCAATTACTCACAATTGCCATGTACAGGACACAACTCTGACATCCATCAATGAGTGAGCTAGATTGAGAACAGCACCTTGTGGATAGCTTGGTGTAGTGATAGCTGGGCTTCAGCTGAGATCAGAGTCCAGGCAGGAATGAGCACCCCCTCCTAACAGAGAATTCCATCTAGCCCCAGGAGGAGACAAAGGACACCCTCTTCGAACAGAAGGTTCCTCCCAGCGTCCCACCAGAGGGGATACCACGTCTGAACTTTGGTCTTGGTTTAAAATGAAGCTTACCAATTGTTATGTTGGCAACATTTAAGTATAAGAAAAATGTAGCCCCATGTGATAGGATTTATTATTATTATTATTATTATTGGCTTAAGTTAAATAAAACTGATAGGAAGACTAAGAAAGGGGCGTATTCAGTGCTGAGCTGTGAGAGGACCTGTGCCTCAGCCTTCCTCTTTTTCAGAATTCATTTCCCCGTGTCCCTGTTCTCTTTCTGTGTCTGGTTAACAACAGCACGCTCCATCCACAAAGTGGAATATTACTCATCTTTGAAAGGAATAACATCCCCATACACACCCTGAAACGAGTAAATGTTAAAACATTTTGCTCAGTGAGAGAAGCTGATGCTGAAAGACGCATGCGGCCCATCAGGAGGACGGGTTCCAAGGCAGACTCCTCGGGGTCAGGAGCTCGGCCAAGAAGCAGCCGTCTAAGTCGACAATTGATCTTCATCATCTGTTGCTGGTGTGTTTGTGAATTTGCCAACATACTATCATTTATTTTGTGAAAAATAAGGCTCAAAAAATGACAAGAGTATCAAGTGAGATGTTTTAACAAACAGATAAGACACTGGAAGTGTTCCCTCTTCCATCCTAGAAGTCTAGAAGACAGTCACCTGTCCTATTCACTGGAAGGAACTCATATTTGTTCTAAAGAAAGGAGATCCTGCAGAATGTGGAACTTATGTTATCAAGAGGGACCTGACCCTGAGATCATCATGGATGGTAAACAGTTGTTGTAGCTGTTAGGTGCAGTCTGGTTGACTGGAACTCACAGTGAACCTAAGAACAACAGGCCTGCACCTCGCCCTGGCCTGCACTCTCCTCAAGCCCAGTCACACAGTCACTGTGTCAGGCCAGCTTGGTGGGGGGCTTCCTCGCTTCCTCTGAACCCCACCTTCCCCAGCTCCATGTCTCTTTCTAACTACGTGCTCAGAGTCCGTGAGATGAAGTCTCATGATCTTTGCCTCCAAGGAGCACCCTGATTGTATCTCCTCCAAGACAGACTTCTATCTTCTCCTGACAGCCCGCGCTATATTCAGTACTCTTCTTAAACACCACAAATCAAAGGCATCAATTCTTCTTTCATCCTTATTCACTGTCCGCCTTTCAGATACATAGGAAGCAATTGAAAATACAATGGCTTAGATCAGGCGCACCTTAGTCTTTAAACTGACATCATTGTTCTTTACCACTTTGGAGAAGTCCTTGACTGCAGATTTTCCAAATGCAATATGTCTTTTGATTTCTTGACTGCTGAGGCAGTAAGTACTGATTATGGATCCAAGTAAAATGAGGTCATTGATTTCAGTCTTTTCTCAATCTATCATGATGTTGCCTACTGATTGAATGGCGAGGACTTTATGTTCTTGATGTTGAGATGTAACTCATACTGAAGGCTGTAGTCTGATCTTTTTTACTTTCTGCAAGTGAACTGGTATCATCTGCATCCACAGGTTGTTAATCAGTTTTCTCCGATCCTGATCCCACATTATTTTTTTCATATAATCTGATTTCTCAAGTGATTTGCTAAGCATTCAGAATGAACAGATAGCCCATCAACAAACGAATGGCTAGAGAAGCTGTGGTATATTCGCACAATGGAATACTATGCTGCATTAAAAAATAAGGAACTCATGCAATATTATTCAAAATGGTTGACTCTAGAGAACACTATGCTGAGTGAAATATCCCAGTCACAAAAGGACAAATATTACATGATGCCACTGTTGTAGAATGGGACTGTCCTTGGGGTTGGGGAGAGACTGAGTAAGATGGGTTCAATAATGTATACTGCACTGAAACAGAGGAGGGAGAAAACTGTTTAAAAGAGATATATGACTAGGTACTTCTGTCATCACAGGAGTCTAGAGCGAGGGCTACATGGTGGAGGGGACCTGGGGGAGGCTTTGTAAAACAATGAAAGAATCCTTTCTTTTACTTTTCCATAATTTTTGACTCATGTACTTATAACTTGTTAGTCAAATTTGTGTCTTCTAGGTTGCAACACCCCCATGATACATCTTCAAGGATATGAACATGTACGGCCAAGCACAATCAATAAGAGTGCATCTAAATTCCAAAATCAATCTCCATAATAGTCTATGTGTTTCCTACTGCCAAAGGGGCCCTTTAGAGTAGTGAGAGAAGATCTTCACCCTGAAACCCACAGCGTCCCTTTTCAGCAGGAAGTAGCTAAGAGAATACGCCATCCCCTTTTCCTTATGAATCAGGGTGAAGTCTCTCTCAGGGAGGAGTGATAGGGAATGGCAAAGGACACACTGACAAAGGAGATTAATCACAACTGGCTTTGACAAGCACTGCGGCAATTGGACAATTAAAACAGACATTTGGATGGGGGGAAGAAGAACAAACTGGGGAGGAGGGTGGAGAGAATGGTGCGGCAATGAAGGAGTGAAAGCCCAGAATCCCTGTGAATGTTCATTGAAACTAATAAAATGTAATAATAATAATAATAATTTTTTTAAAAAAGAATGAACAGATAGGGTGAAGTGACACAGCCCTGACACACATCTTTCCTGATGCTAAACAGTACAGTGTTCCCTGATTCTGTTCAGACTATTGCTTCTTGGTCCGTGTACAGCTTTCACATGAGCACAGTTACGTGTTCTGGGATTCCTATTCATCTAAGGGAGAACATCCTCAACAGATGAGTGGATGCAGGACTGTAGCCGCAGGCTAAGCGCAGCAGAGACTGTGAGAGGATGCAGGATTGGGCTGTGTGCCCTGTGGTACATGGGGCGTTAGGAGTCAGCACCACCTCGCCGACACCTGACAGCAATACCGACCCTTCTCAGTGACTCCTCCTCAACAGTGGAAGCACTGTGGGCCAGAGCCCAGCAGCCCCAAACGGTCCCCGTAAATCCACAGCAGCAGTCTACTCCGTCTTCCTCCTTGTAGCTGCCAGTGGGTCTGAACTGCCCAGCTCTCAGCCATCAGCCCAACACCTAACCCACTTCTCCAGGAAAGTTGCCTGCACACATGTTCCTGCTGCAGGTCACAA
The DNA here is from genome assembly GCF_000299155.1 of Elephantulus edwardii. Taxonomy (NCBI): domain Eukaryota; kingdom Metazoa; phylum Chordata; class Mammalia; order Macroscelidea; family Macroscelididae; genus Elephantulus; species Elephantulus edwardii. Next base: position 414,264 of record NW_006400213.1, on the reverse strand, counting down.
GTCTGTGGCTCCAAGAGGCAGTGTCCCTTCCTCACATCACCTCCAGCCTTTCCTCTGCTTGTACCGTTGCTGTGATGGCCACAGCTTTCAGACACTGGAGACGAGATCCTGTAGAAGCAGCCCCTCCCTACTATTCCTTGCTGATAACCCTGGAACAGTTTTCTGCGGGTCCCATAGTCATACTCCTATTTTTCTTTTATTTCACACAAGACCACACTATGCACATCTTGGCCTTTGCATAGATCATTCATTCAGGCCTTTCCAGTCCGCATCAGACTGCTGGTACTCATCTGGGAAAGTCTTCCTCACTGAACTGTGAACCTGCCAAGCGGTGGTGGGTTACACAGTCCTACATGATAAAGGTCCCTGCATATTGTGGGCGCCATACACACTGCACTGCTCACCAACACACTGGTGCTTTGAATCCACCAACTATTTCTCAGCAGAAAGATGACCAGTCTCTTCCTGCCATGAGTCACAGGTTCAAGGACTGATGGAGGGCCACCAGGAGTTGGATATGGATGTAGGAGTTATCTTGACTTGATGGAGGCCAATTTCAGCCTGCCCTAGGCTAGTCTTGGGTTTCATTTTTTTGTTTAGGGGGGTAAAGCATAGATGCAGTCCCCCACTACCACAACTTACGCAGTCGAGTTTCCTGTATTTGGAGGAATCCCAGTGGTCAACACATCTGGAATGCAATGAATGAGCCTCACCCCGGGAAAGCCACCTTCGTGATCATGGTATCTTCTCAGCCAGGTAGTTTGGGGTGGTTTATAAACTGTGCTTTGAGGCTCATTCGTGGTCTGTGCATTGCGACTCGTTTACCTAGAACAAGAAGACTCCCAGGTGTTGAGCTGATTCTGACTCTCTGTGATGCTGGAGGACACAGCAGTGCTGCCCAACTGTAAGAACTAGACTTTAGACTGGTCTGTCTTCAAAGTCAGGAGAACAAAACCTGGAATAATGAGCTATGAGCTGACCCAAAAGAAACAAAATGTAAACTGACATGATAAACCACAGAGCCTCTGGGATGTGTACATAATCGGGGGGGAAGGAGGGACGTGGGTTGTGAAAAGGAGACAGGACCTAGGTGCCATACAGGAAAGGACGTACCCCTCATATTAGTCAGCGAGGACTCGGGGGAGGGACTTGGAACTTAGGGGGATAAAAACTCTTGACAGAAGAGTTGTCTGGACTTGGGGACCTGACTT
>NW_006400213.1:395364-412953 GCF_000299155.1 Elephantulus edwardii | reverse complement strand
GAGTTTGGATTGAATTTCCTTAACGCTTGTCAGGCCAATACTCTGGGTAACTTAGAGGCAAATTCACACAGGATAATATGGCTGGAAGACATCTTTCCCAGCTAGAGAGTCGGCCCCGGTCAGGGACCATACTGACCTGCCAGCTGCCCAGAAGAACCCGGGCAGTGCCCGTGGGTACTGGCTGCGTGTGTCACACCCACAGAGGTTCCCAGCCTGACACCTTCACAGAAGCAGACCACCTCATCTTTCTCTCCTGGAGCAGCAGCTGTCTTGGAACTGCTGACCCTTCCAGCAGCAGCCAAATGCCCAGCCACCGGCTCCTCCTGAAGTCCACGTAGTTGTGCACTATTGAGTCAGAACCAACCACGGCTGACCCTCCTGTGGCTTTTCAGAGACAGTAAGCACATGGGAGGAGATTGTTCATCTTCCTCCTGCACAGCACCTGGTGGGCTCAAACCATGTGCCTTCGGGTTGGCAGTACAGATCCTTAACATTAGGCCATCACAGCTTCCTCTGATGTCCTTTGTGCTGTGATGTGTGGGTGAGTCGACTATGATTCATAGCAACCCTATGCACAATAGCTCTGAGGCCTGCTCTGTCCTGCGCCAATCTCACCGTCTCAGACACACCTACCCCCATTACACCAATCAATTCATCTCATCTGGGGTCTTCTTTTCCTGTGCTGTCCTCTCCACTCTTCCAGCTACGATGTCCTTCTCCAAGGACTGGTCCCTCTTGGCAACATGCCCAAAGTATGTGAGACAGAGCCTCAAAATCTTTGCCTCCAAGGAACAACTTGGTTTCACCCTCTCCAGGATAGATCTGTTTGTTCTCTTGGCAGTCCATGGTATGTTCAATATTATTCTCCAGCACCACAACTCAAAGGCATTGATTCTTCTTCTGTCATCCTTAGTCATTGTTCAGCTTTCTGATGTATAGCAAAAAAATTGCAAAATCCATGGCCTGAATCAGGCACACCTTTGTCTCTAGACTGTATCACTGCTTTTCAGCACTCTGGAGACATACTTGACAACAGATTTACCTAATGCAATTTTCCTTTTAATTTCCTGACTGCTGGTGCAAAGAGTATTGATTGTGGACTCGAGCAAGCTGAACTTGTTAACTATTTCAATCTCTTCTCCATCTATCATGGTGCCACCCATTGGCCCAGTGGTGAGGATCTTTGTTTTCTTTTTTTCTTTCTTTTGATTCCTTTGTTTTCTGGATGTTGGGCTTCAATCCACATTAAGACTACAGTCCTTGACCTCCTACAATAAATGCCTCAGGTCCTCCTCATAAAATCCAGCTTCCTGAATGATCTGTTCTCCATACAGATTAAAAAAGTATGGAGCAAGGATGTATCTTTAACACACTCCTTTCCTGACTTTGAACCATACAGTGTTTCCTTGCTGTTTTCTGATGACTGCTTCATGGCCCAAGTATAGGTTCCACATAAGCACAATCAAGTGTTCTAGTATTCCCATTCTTCTCCATGTTAGCCACAATGTGTTGTGATGCCCACAGTCAAACACCTTTAAATAGTCAATGAAACACAGATAGACATTCTTCTGGTACTCTCTGCTTTCAGCCAAGATCCATCTGACACTGGATATGATGTCCCTAGTGATGTCCATTAGTGGGTCATAAAATCAGGGAAGTGGCCAGGCCAAGCACTGAAAGACAAAACCCACCTCATCTGCAGTGGCTGTACCTGGTGCGTCTGGTGGTGGACAGTTTCCGTGTGTGTGTGTACACTCACACTCCTGCAAGTGCGTGTAAATACTCGTGCACATGTGCTTGGCACAGTGCCTGTGTGCATCCATCAGACATGCATGCACACGTGTTTACATGAATGTGTTCATCCCTGCGTATGCTTCCACACCTGGATACTCAGCCACAGGCCCGTGTGTTTCCATGAGTGCTTGTGTGTGCTCTCACATGTGTACCCACACACATATGCATGTGTGTGCCACCTTCAAACTGCCTCCCGACCAGCCAAGAAAGACCCAAAAGGACCCCCTGGAGAATGGACACTGGTCAGTTGCCATCAGTCCCTTTCCATGTCTCACTGGGTCCTCGTGGTGGCTGGAGGAGGCAGGCTCTCCGGAAGTGGGGTCAGCTCCAGGAATGGTGACTTGACAGACTCATCTCCTCACGACTCCTGCACATCTTTGATTTTTTAAATTTTTTTTGTTATATTTTTTCTTAATTTCAATGAACATTTACAGAGATTTTGGATTTCCATTCATTCATTGTTGCACTTTTCTCCCCCCTCCCCTCAGTTCGCTCTTCTCTTTGAAAAAGAAAAGAAAAATTCCTTCATTGGTATACAATCCCCCCACATGCCCCCACTCCTACCCCGAGTATACTCCACTCTGCAACCTTCATTCTGGACTCTTATGATAATCATAATGCCCTAAAATATATTGCTTTTAAACTGTTCTCTTCCTCATCAGTTTCAATGAAGTATACATAATTCATCCAGTTTTTCTCATTCTTACCCTAACCCTGATGTCAGTTCCATTTTACAGCAGTGCCACAATGCAGTGTTTGTCCTTTTGTGACTGAGATATTTAACCCAGCATAATGTCCTCCAACAGATAAGCATTTAACAGAAAAAGTGAAAATATATCCCTTATTGTGGAATTAACTTTTAGTTTCGGTGTTGTCCCTGCCCTTGACCTAAGTGCCCTGACCCACTTATTTCTTTGCTCCACCATCCATCAAGATACCCCTCCACTTCTACCCACTCCCTTCAACATCTATCTCCCATTGTCTAGCCCTTGATCTGACAGCTTATATCTGAATCTTCCTTGGTTTCTGTGATTCCAGCTTTATCAGCTGGTAACAGTTTCTTATGCTGTGACCAGAGTCTCCTAAGTTTAGTGGTAATGTGTCCCGAATGAAGATGACGTGCCATGTGTCCTGTCTCCATACCTTTTCAACCTCTATGCAGAACAGATCATCCGGGAGGCTGGGCTCTATGAGGAGAAATGTGGCATCAGGATTGGTGGAAGATCTATCAACAATCTACGTTATGCAGATGACGCAACCCTGCTGGCTGAAACTGAGGAGGACCTGAAGTGCTTGCTGCTGAGGGTCAAGGACTGCAGCCTTCAATGTGGATTAAGGCTCAAGGTCAAGAAGACCAAGATTCCCACCACTGGACCAATTGGCAGCATCAGGATGGATGGTGAAGAAATTGAGATTGTTCACAGCTTTAGTTTGCTTGGCTCCACAATCAACACTCTTGGCACCAGCAGCCAGGAAATTAAAAGACGTATTGCGATGGGAAAGTCTGCTGTTAGGGACCTCTCTAAAGTACTCAAGAGCAACAGTGTGTCTCTGGAGACTAAGGTGCATTTGGTACAGGCCATGGTCTTTGCAATCACTTGTTATGCATCAGAGAGCTGGACAATGACCAGGGAGGATAGAAGGAGAATTAATGCTTTTGAGCTTTGGTGTTGGAGAAGAGTGCTGAGGGTACCATGAAATGCCAAGAAAACAAACAGATTCATCTTGGAGAGGGTTAAACCGGGCTGCTCCTTGGAGGCAAGGATTCTGAGACTTTGTCTGACATACTTTGGTCATGTTGTAAGGAGGGACCAGTCCTTGGAGAAGGACATCATGCTTGGGAGGGTGGAGGGCAGGCACAGGAGGGGAAGGCCCTCTGGGAGGTGGATTGATTCGGTGACTGGGGCAATCGGGATGAGTGTGCTGGAGACAGTGCGATTGGCACAGGACAGAGCAGAGTTTAGAGCTGTTGTACATGGGGTCGCTATGAGTCACAAGCGACTTGACGACACATAACAACAACAACAACAACAACAATGTCCTCCAGGGTCACCCATTTTGAATAGTATTGCATGAGTTCCTTGTTTTTCAATGCAGCGTAGTATTCCATTGTGTGACTATACCATAGCTTCTCCATCCATTCATTTGTTGATGGGCACTTAGGTTGTTTCCAACTCCTTGCTATTTTGAACAAAGCCACGATACACATGGGTGTGCATATATCTGCTTGGATGGCACAGTTTTTATTTAACCTATTGTTATGTGTCATCAGGTCAGAACCCACTCCCAGCTGGCCCTCCAGCGGGCTCACTCTAGCAGGTGTTCAAGAAGCAGTTAGTCACTGGGGTCAGGGTGAGTGTTGCCATCTTTTTCCAGCTGAGCAGCTAGTGATTCGAACCAAGTGCTTTTGGGTTGGCAGTACAACTTTCTACTCATTAAGCCACCAGACCTTCCTTTCGCACTTTTTCTGAAAGTGATCTCACTGGCCCTAGGTGAGAAGAGGCTGGCCAGGGCCTCAGTTTCCACACCTGAGACCCCAAGCCTAAGCCTCCAGGAAGATACTCCAACCTCCCACTTACCTCTCCCACTGAGTATAGCAGGATGGAAGGGGTTTGAGTCCCTGGAGACATGGACCAGGGACTGTGATGTATACCATGGGCCAGTGACGTCCGAGATCCAAGACTCAGCTATTCACACCACCTCCCAGCCCTGCCCATGGCTCCATGTCCCCTCATTTCCTGATGCTCAGATGCTATGCCCACCAGCCGCCACACGCCCATCTGTCACCAAGAACACTCAATGTGCAGGCCTGGGAACAAAGACGCCTGCACATTGAGTTTCCCCGTGTGCTGGTATTCAGGGGCCACTGCCCAATGGACAGAGAGCGAGGACATGCCAGCTGGCGGTGGACCCCAGGACACCTGTTCATCGGGCCCTTTGGGCAGGACGTGGAGGGCTGATGGGCTGGCAGGGCTGGAAGACTGCCTGCTTGTTCTCCTGGCACGGCTCGCCCTGTTTACTTCAGTCTTCTCTCCTCCCAGCCCCCTGTTGCTGCCAGTTGCCGAGTGTGCGTGTTCTGGCCTGAGGGCTGGCGTGGGTGCCCGCTCTCCACGTCCTGCATCCTCTCATACCCCCAGAGCTAGGGTCTGGGGAGGGTATGTTCCAGACTGGCATGGAGGTGCCAGGCCCTGCCACCTGGCTGGGTACTCAAAGAGGGTTGTTTTGAGGAACCTGTGGCTGGGGGAAAAAAAAAGAGGAACTGGGAGCAAATCAATTGAATTCTTAATCTAGGGGCCTCTCCAGGGCAGAGGGAGGGTGTCTCCTGGGCACTTCGCCTAGAGGTTCTCCAATGTACCCCACGGTATCTCTACTCGGGCCTCCCTTACCCCCACCTACAGGTTCCCTGCTCCACAGACCCTCATCCTATACCCCGGGCTGCTCCAGGTCTCCCCTTCCCTGCCTGCTTCCTTCCTGAGGCCTCCTGTTCCCCTTCAGTCCTCTCACACACACAGCCTCTGCCACCCTGTGGTCACTTCTTGAGCTTTCCCTGTTCCACGGGCCCGCTGGGTCCTGAACAGGCTCTGTGGACAGTAACTATTATGACACAGGACACAGGACAGGTCACAGGTGGACAGGTGCTCACATTCAGCACTAGTGGTTCAGCCTGCAGACTCTAAGCAAGGACATTCTGTGGACAGAGCCAGGCCCCCTGTGTCCTGAGTGATGGAACAAAAAGGTCTCTGGCGGCGAGCTCTGGTGGCCTAGTGGCAAGAAGCTGCACTGCAATCCCAGAGGTGTGAGGTTCGAATCAACCAGATACTCTGCTGGAGAAGGAGGGACAATCTCCTCCTGTAACAGTCTGATCCAGTTTGATGGTACACACACACAAAAAAACCCAATAATAATAAAAAAAAACAGTAAAAAAAAAAGGGTCTCTGGCAAAGACCCCCAGCCCACAGCGGCCAGCCAAACCCTAGCTCAGTGTGGACTCACTGCATGCAAGTCTGTGAATAGGTTCCATTTATGACTGAGACACATTGTCTTCCGGTGCATCACGGTCACCCAAGGCAGGCCCTAAAGGTCCAGCCTGAGTCCTGGCTTCATCCACAGGCCAGAGCCCAGCCACCGAGGGCCACACAAGGGGCAGCAACTGTGGCCCAGCCTGTGCGTGTCTAGGAATCTTCAGAGGCCTTCAGTGGACTGCTGAGGGACACCAGATCTCTGTGACACATACACATGCTCACACATATGTGCATACATGTACTCAGACATAGTGACTCACATCACCATGTGCATACACTTATGTGTACACTCTGCAACACATGCCACCAGGCACACACATACACACACCACATGCACTACCATACACATCACACACATATACAAAACATATACCCTCGCCTGCTCACCACCATACGTGCTCACACACACTCATACCTGTACACACACACACATGCACAGATTCACACATTAATATACACCTACAAAATATACATCTTGATGTATTGGTCAGGTGTGTGAGCACACCCCCCACCACCTGTATGCAAATACACAGTGATGCACAGCTATACACCTTAATACATTATCCCACATCTACAAAATATACACCTTGGCATGCTCACCAGCATGTGCGTGCACACACACATCTACATATGTGTTGAGATGATATACACACTTACATTCATACATCACTGAGCACATGTATCCACACATGTACATACCGACACACATCCTACCCTCCACACACATCTAGAAGATACACACATTGCATGCACACTACCATGCCATGCACACACACTCATACACATGGACACATTGATATATACACACCACACACCTGTACACACATGTTGAAATAAGCACCACTACAAACACACCCATGTACACACTGACATGCCCACCACCACACACATGCAGAAACCACATGTGTACAGCGTGCACATGAATGTTGACACATCTCACCACACCCACCTGACACATGTACAACCAACACACACACACGAGCATACACATATTCATCCACACATGCACACTGACACACACTGCCACGCACACACATGTACAGCCACGACCTGCAGGCTCAGACTGTGTGTGCCAGGAAGGCTCAGTGCCAAGTCCAGATCACGTCCCTTCTGTCCCCTCAGCTGTGTGTCCTGAGTCAAGTGGCTTCATTTGTACAGTACGGCCCCCTCCTGAGAAATGCGGCTCCCAGCACTGTGAGGCCACGTGGGGCCGTGTGAAGATGTGGTGCAGGAGTGTTTGTGCTGTGCGTGGAGGCTGCTAGGGCTGCAGCACAGTCCACATGAACTTGATGCGGCTGTGTGGGAGGTGACACATGCCATGTTGGCATGGCCCCCTGTGTGCATGTGTGTTTGGGAGGGAAGGGGAAGGTGGAGGAGCAATGTGGGTGATGCTTTCTCCTGAGTCCCCCCATGCTCCTGTCTGACAGCCCGTTGCCACCCCCGCACCAATTACATGCACTTAGTCACAATTTCCTGCCTGTGCTTCCTCTCAGCAGCAGCACAAAGAACCGCCTCGAAGCCAGCCTGCCTCGTTCCTGTCTGCTCCAGCCAGAGCCCCACACACTCAGCGGACAATGGCCAGAGGGTGGGGCCACAGGGCAGGGGGCACATTTAAGAGAAAAAGATGGCACTTAAGGATGGTGTCGTGGTCCTCAGAAGGGCACGAGGAGCCAGGCGTCCTTATTCTCATGATGCCATGGATGCCCTGTGCTCGCGTATCGCTCCTCCACTCCCTACAAGACTCCAGGAAAGTGTGTTCGCTGAGTTAACTGGTGCGTCTGTAGGGGACTTGGCTCTGGGTGAGGTCTCTCGTTAGGCTGATATGGGAACCGAGCTGGGGGAGCACGGACTGGCTGAGAGCTGGAGGCCTCTCCAAACTGGGTTCTTCCTCAGAGAAGGGTGCCTGTGTCCCAAGAGCAAGGGTCTCAGGGAGCCAGGCAGGAATGCCCTGTGGTCACATGGTACAGCACCCGAGCCCAGACCCAGGGGAGGCACCAGGACACAGCCACCCAGTGGGAAAAGTGGCAGACTGAGAACAACTAAGGTCATATAGCCATTAAAAGTAGGCACCAGGCGCTCAGCCTCCCCGAAGCTGATGACCACTCAAGAGCCCCTGGCCCTTTCCCAATCCCAAACTTACCTTCTGAGAAGTGAGAGTCCAGGCAGGCCCTCAGCTGAGGGATTTTCCTCTCTGGATCTGCTCCCTTAGAAGAGCCATGGCTGAGCTGTGATGAACAAGAACTGGCCTCCACTTGCAGCCGGGAGGCACTGAAGAACTGAGGGACCACCTGGTCTAACCCTTAAGTCTCCACACCAGCTCTCAGGACCCTAGGTGCTCTGTCCTGTGTCCCCCTCCTGGGCTCCAGGTCTGATCTGGCTGGGCCCTCTCTCATCCACACCGCTCTCTGCTTCCTGGTGACCTCAATCAATGGAGGCCCCAGAAGGAGATGATGGGCAGGAGAGAGGTAGGACATTTACCCCAAATCCTATCTATCTGCTTCTGGGTGGTGTACTCAAGTGGCACCTTCCTGGTAAGCTGCTCCTGGAAGAGGCCATGGGCCCGCCTTGTTGAACTTGGGCTGATCTATTTGTCTGGGGATGCAGGAGTTCCCTGGGAATGTGCTTAACATTCCCAGAATGTCCACAGACCTGTCTGCCTGACCACTCTCTGCTGTCTGCAGACACTTGTCCCTCCTCTCCAGCTGGACGCCCATGTTGTCCAAAGGCCCTTGCCCCTTCTCTGTAGCAGGCCGACCAAGGGTGCCCACAGATTCTTTTGCCTTCTCCCTAGCCAGCCATCCACGTAGCTGATGTCCCGCAGGAAGCTGACAGAACCCTGGCTGCTCCCTGCACTCAGGCACACCAGCCTCTCTGCCCCAACGCTGGTGCTGTCCAAAGCTTCATGGCATCTGGATCAGGACATGGTGGACATCTGCCCTCTTGCCTCAAGACTAATGACACCCTTCCACTTTGCTGCTCCCGAGCTGTACTCAGAGGAGTGGTTTCTGCTGTCCCTTTCATTCCCAAAGAGATCAAGCTCGTCAACATCGGCCCTTCCAGAAGGTACCCATAGTCAGGTTACCATAGCAATGCCTATTATCCCCATGTAACAAGAGCTGAATCAGGAGCTAAAAATAGGCCCGAGTAGATAGATGAATGGATGGATGCATGGGTGGGTGGATGAATAGATGGATGGATGGATGGATGGATGGATGGATGGATGGATCAACGAATGAATAGATGGGTGGACTGGGTGAAGAGATGGATGGGTAGATGGATACATGGGTGGGTGGATGGATGAATAGACGGATGAATAGACGGATGGATGGATGGATGGATGGATGGGTGCGTGGGTGATGGGCAGATGGGTGGATGAGTGCGTGGATGGATGGAGAGGTGAATAGACCTAGATTCAGGGTCAAAAGCATTTGTTTTTCCCAGGCAAGAAAATTCAGGAAAAACATCTACAACACACTCCAACAGAAGTCCCTTCCATCAGTTCCCAGTTCCCTCACTGGCTGGCAGTGCTGGGTAGGAGGATGGGGAACCCAGGGGCAGGGTCTCTGGAGGAGACACGCAGGCTCTAGGGGGACCCAGGGGCCACCACCAATTCTACAAAGACACTTGTCAACTTTTAATGATTCCTCAATGTTGCAGACCTAGTTAAGCCCAAGTGACCATTCCTGACACACTAGCTGGCAAGGACACAGGAGCCCCCTCAGGTACTCAAGTCAACTCCTCTGAAAGACTCAGTAGGTCCCGCCAGGTCTCTGGAGGGTGATCCCCAACCGCACAGAAGTGGAAGATGGGACAGAAGGGGTCCAGGTCTCACAGAGCCTGTCCTGAAGGTTCAAACTTGTCCTGGGCACATATAGGTGGGAGGTCAAAGGGTGAAGGGAAGAGGAAGGAGAGGTAGACTGCTGGGAGAAGACAATGACACTTTATTACTGAAGCCCCTCCCCGGAGTCCCCAGAACAAGAACTCAGGACGGAGCAGAGAGAGGGGACACCACCGGCTGGGGGCTCATAGGGATTTAAGACCAGGAAGAGGCCACCCACAGGATCAGGGAACAAAGTATGAGGCCTGGTCTGGGCACAGGAGGCCTCTGTGGGGTCTCGGGGTGGGGAGTGAAGGATATCGAGGCAGAAGCCTTGTGGACACTCTCCTCACTGGCCAGCCTCCTGGGACGTGGTGCTGAAGCCACGTGGGGGCAGCTCCTTGTGGCTGTAGTACTCCACGAGCTGCTTGGGCACCTCGGCCAGCACACACTTGGCCAGTGCTGAGGGGGATGCCTGTGGGAGGGACACTGTGACCAAAGCTGGGCCTCTCCCGGTCCTCCTTCCATGCAGTCACCCATCCCCCCGGCCTCCACACTGTGGTCTTCACTGCTGCGTCAAGGGGTCAACTGGTGGGGCCTCTCCAAATCTGAAGCATTCAGGCCGAGTAATAAGAGCATAGAAGATGTGTGTTGACCCGTTGCTGACAGCCAGTAGGCATGTCCTGGTGTCACCTGGGCTCAGGTAAAGTCCACCCACCCCCCTGGGAAGGTATGTTCCAGCTCTTTGGGCACAGACAAGACAGTGGAGAGGCAGGAAGTGAGCTCCGACACCTGTGCGGGTGCTTCCCGGTGACGTCAGGCGTTCACTGGGCGCCCCTCACCTCACGTCTTCCTGACACGTTTGGGGGTCTGAGAGCAGCTGCAGGCGCCAATCGTAAGTGAGAGGCACCCAGACCCGGATCCTGCTGGCCTGCGAGCTGCCGAGGTTCCCCACCCCACCTTGGCCTTGGCACTTGACCGCACAGACCACTCACATTCTTGAGCTCGCGGAAGGGCACAAACTGCACAATGTCGCGGAGGGCGGGCTCGCCCCGAGGGGACCGCAGCACCCCATCGTCCCCGTCCAGGATCTGCATGTCCGTGAAATCGGCGTTGCCGACGCCCACAATGATGATGGACATGGGCAGGTGGGAGGCTCGCACAATGGCCTCCCGTGTGTCTGCCATGTCGGTCACCACGCCGTCCGTCAGGATGAGCAGGATGTAGTATTGCTGGGGCAGAGAAGCACAGTGGGCAGTTGCCCTTGGGTGACTACAGCCCTGCAGGAAGGCCTCCCTCCTGCATCCGGGGCTCCAGGCCCCACCCTCTCAAGATCTCCATGGGTGCAGAGGAGGACACACACACACAGACACACACACACACACACACACACACACACACACCCCGGTCTAGCAAACGGTCTCTGGTCCCACCTGACTCCACCCAGTTCTGAGGCTCCATGTCCAGTGCCAGGAGCAAGAGGGTGGGCAGTTCCCTGGGAGCTGAATTTTCAGGCTCCTGAGACATGAAAGATGGAGGCCTCCATCTGGAGAACAGCCAGGCTGCAGGGATGCAAACCCCAGACAGAGCAGGGGGATGCCAGGCAGGCACAAAGGGATAGACATTTGGAGAGCGCTGTGCTCACTGCCCTAGGCCTGAAAGCTGGACTATGGCCAGGTAATAGGCCATCCACATTAGCAGGTGGACTCTCAAAGGGAAAACCTGTACAGCCAGAGGCCCAGGGGAGTATGCCATGGGTCCCCTCACTACCTCCCAACATCCCATACACACGATGGCTTTCGGTGGAACCCAGAGAAGCCTAGGTTTTTGCACCTGCTGATACTTCTGCTTGGAGACCCCAGACAACTGCTGGGCTCCCGAGACTCCATGTCCACCTGCCTGCTGCCTCTCACATACCATCATGCAGCACATCCCTGTGTTGGTCCCTGTGGGCCTCTCAGAGGGTCAGCCTTGACGGGCAGGGAGATGGTTTTACTTATGACTATGCCCACCCTTCAGAACCATGCCCAACATCTGACCTCAAAAACACTATCCTCCCTCCAAACACTACTGTCAACTTGATCTGACCCCACAGGGCAAGAAGTCACTCCACAGGGTTCCCTTATGGACTAATCCAGAGCCCCATCCTGCTTCTGAGAAGCGGCTGCAGGGTTCAAACCACTGACTTTTTAGTTGGCAGCTGAGTGCTTTAAGCACTGTGCCACCCAACTCCTTAAATGCTTAAATGCAGGTACTTAAATGATTAGGGAGGACAGAAGGAGAATTGACGCCTTTGAGCTGTGGTGCTGGAGAAGAGTATTGAATGTACCGTGGACTGCCAAGAAAACAAACAGATTCATCCAAGAGAGGGTTAAACCAGGCTGCTCCTTGGAGGCAAGGATTCTGGGGCTTCGTCTAACATACTTTGGACTTGTTGTAAGGAGAGACAGGTCCTTGAAGAAGGACATCATGCTTGGGAGGGTGGAGAGACGGCGCAGGAGGGGAAGACCCTCTATGAGGTGGATTGATTCAGTGACTGGGGTAATCGGGATGGGTGTGTCGGAGGCAGTGCGATTGGCACAGGATAGAGCAGGGTTTAGGGCTGTTGTACATAGGGTCACTATGAGTCACAAACGACTCGACAGCACATAACAACAACAAACAACAAATCCTTGTTGAATGCGGGAAGCTAGGGAGGACAAAGTAAAGAGAATGGGAAAGCAGGGAGGGAAGAGGCTGCTCCCTAACATCTCCTGTGCAAGAGTGCTGTGGCCTCCGCCCCTAGGTCCTCCCAGCCCAGAGGAAGGCCAGCGGAAACCCAGCCTGTGACGTCTGCCCCAGCCGTCCGCCTGCCCCACCCCATGGCCCTGGAACCTACAGAGGCCTCTCCCGTGCTCTCCTCGGCAGCGGCGGTGCGCGCCACCTTGTTGATGATGGGGGCCACGTTGGTGGGGCCGTAGAGCTGGACCTTGGGCAGGCAGTTCTGGTAGGACTCGACCACACCCTGGATACCTGTTGGGGGGGAAGGTCAGCACATCCCCCTTGCACCCTCCAGGCTCCTCCCTCCAAGGGCGCCTACCTTCACACTCGTCATTGTCAGGGTTGAAGTTAATGGCAAAGTCATGTGACACCTGTGAGACAAGAGAGCCTCCAGCTGCGGCCCACTTAGCACTGGCCAGACCCTCCATGCCTGTGGGATCGCCTCCGTGCCCTACGGCCAGTGTCCAGCAGGCTAAGGGCCGAAAACATGTCTCTATTCCTCAACCTCTTGGTTCTGTTCTTCAGAACCCCAGGGAAAGCCCTCAGCCTTACCCGCCCTTCTTGCCCCTAAGTTTCCTATGGGAAATCACCCCAGCCTCAACTCCAGCCCCAGGCCCCAGGTCCAGGGCCTCAGGCACAGAGAGACAGCAAAGTTGTGCCAGATCCAGCTGTCCCTGAAGCTCTCCGTTGAATTAACCAATAACCCCTCCTCTCACTATTGCTTCTGCATCAGCCAACTCAGCAGTTACTTGTAACAAAGGCATCCCCCCACTGATGCTGTGTCCCTCCTCTTAGGAAGCCAGGAGTCTCTCCATCCCCAGTGACCAGCCCTGAGGGGTCTCTCTACCTGCTCTCAAGGGCAGACACTGCTCCCCTCCCCATCACACAGCTGGAGTGGCAGCAGCCAGGACATCCCAGGGCCCTAGCATCCCCTCCTGCAGGGCACAGGGACCAAGCAAAGGTGATCTCAGGCTCTCCCACCTCGTACTTGGGAGGAATTCGGGCTCCAAACCCCAAAGCAGAAAACCTCTTGTCGCTAGAAGAGAGGAAGGCCCAGTCACACTGGGGACCCTGTCACCCCAGGGGTGGGGGAAGAGAGCAGCTTTGGGGAGATCCTGGCAGGAAGCCAGGGACCAGGTCTCTACGTTTCCCCCATGTCTGGCCCCAGGAATCCCATCACCACTGCAGCCCACGGTCAGCCCCGCTCTGGGCAGGAAAAAAGGGGGAAATGAGGCACAGAGCAGGGTGGGACTCGGAAGAAGCAGGCACAGGCAGGATACGGCTGGCAAGGGTGCACACCTGTCGTAGTCCTGGCAGATCTCGCCCACGGCCACCAGGGCCCGCAAGTACTCATTGGGCTGGTAGGGGTTGATGTAGTGCAGGGAGCAGCTGTTCCTGGGGTCACCGTTGGAGGCCGTGAAGTCGATGGCCACCTGGGAGGCCCAGGCTGTGAGAACACCCTCACCTGGGTATCCCGTTTGCCCCTTGTCAGAGACTGATCTGCTGCCCCCCCTCAGATGTGGGGAACATCTCCCCTATTTGACAGGTAAGGGGGTCAGCGGGGAGGTGTAGTCAGCATGGAGGTGGGGTAGTGTGGAGGTATGGTCCTTGTGTAGGTGTGGTCAGTGTAGGTGGGGTGGTACAGAGGTGTGGTCAGTGTAGAGGTGTGGTCACCAGAATGTGGTCAGCATGGAGGTGGGAAGGGGTGGGGATGGGGTCAGTGTGGAGGTGGGGCGGTATAGAGGTGTGGTCAGTGTGGAGGTGAGGTCAATGTGAAGGTGGGGTGGGATAGAAGTGTGGTCAGCATGGAGGTGTGGTCAGCGTGGAGGTGAGGTCAGTGTGAAGGTGGGGTGGGATAGAGGTGTGGTCAGCATGGAGGTGTGGTCAGCGTGGAGGTGTGGTCAGTGTGGAGGTGGGGTGGGATAGAGGTGTGGTCAGTGTGGAGGTGGGGTGGGATAGAGGTGTGGTCAGCATGAAGATGTGGTCAGTGTGGAGGTGGGGTGGGATAGAGGTGTGGTCAGCATGGAGGTGGGGCAGTATGGAGGTGTAGGCATGAAGGTGTGGTCAGTGTGGAGGTGGGGTGGGATAGAGGTGTGGTCAGCATCAGGTGGGGTGGGATAGAGGTGTGGTCAGCATCAGGTGGGGTGGGATAGAGGTGTAAGTGTGAAGGTGTGGTCAGTGTGGTGGTGGGGGCAGGTGGCCCTGTGGGCAGCATGGAGGCGGGTGGAGGCAGGACACTCACAGTGAAGTGGATCTGGCAGCCGCCCATGATGTAGTCCAGGAAGGAGTAGACCCTGTGGAACTTCCAGGCAGCAGCGTCAGTGTCCTCCCATCCTCCATCCTCCCCTCCTCCCCTCCTCTCTTTCTTCCATCCTCCCCTCCTCCCATATTTCATTTCCCATCCTCCCATTCTCCCATCCTCTTGTCATTCAACCTCCCCTTATTATTTTCTCCTCTTCCCCTCTCCCTCTTCCTTTCCTTCCATCCTCCATCCTCCCCTCCTCCTGGTTCCCCCCGTCGTGCTCCCTTCCCCCATCTCCCTCCTCCCATCTCCCATCCTCCTCTTCTTCATCCTCCCCTCCTCTTGTCTCCTCCTTCTCTACTCCGTCCTCCCATCCTCCATCCTCCCCCTCTCTAACCTCCCTCCTCTCGTGCTCAGTCAGTCCTTCTGTCCCCTTCCCTTTGTTTCGTGCACCCTTTTCCATTGTTCCCCTTCTAGTCCTCTCTCTCCTTGTCCCCTTTACTATCCTCCCTCCACATATTGAGGACCACTAGGTTTCTGAGTTTAGGCCAATGAGAAGCCATCCCATTAACACACAGACAGCAGAGACCCCCCACAACCAGATGGGGAAGGGGTTATGGGGGCCTCGGGCCACCTCCCCCAGCCCCGTCCCAGATGCCCCCTTTCCAGGCCCCGCCTCCCCAGCCCTGCTCCAGATGCCGCCTCACCTTTAGGAAGGACAGAATGACCACCCCCGAGTTCTTGTAGTTGCGCTTCTTCTGCTTGTATTTGGCGTTCACACAGTCCCACTGGGCCTGTGAGAAGGGACAGGGCTTCAGGCCTTGGCGGGTATCTCCAGCTGTAACATGTGAGAACTAGTCCCACTGCCCACGGCAGCAGGAGTGTCACTTGTTTATGTCAGCATCAGTCTGGGTCAGGATAATAATAATAATAAAGTGTGCCAGGCTGCACAGACCCTTCAGGTGCACTTGTCCCTTCCCTGCCAGACACACCACCTCAGATATGGCCAGCACTCAGGACAAGGATTCAGGAGGGACCAAGGGTCAGTCAGGCAAGGAGAAAGAAGGGGAGGGAGCCCCCCAGAATGCTCACTTGGGAACCACTCACCTGGCCCTCCCCGAAGGCCATCTGCATCTCCCTGAAGGTGGTGGAGAACTCCCCGATGAAGTCATGCTTCCCTCGGGAGTCGTAGTCCCAGACGAGACACTGGGGAGCCCAAGTGCCCTCAACCACTGCCACTTGGGACCCCTCCAGACCCCCACCCAGAGCCTGGAACCCTCCAACCTCCTGTTGCCAAGATCCCACATTGCCTGATGACACTCTTCCACTAATTAATCTCACCACTTACTTCTCCCTAACCCCAAATCCAAATGTGGCCTGAAGGATCCCATCTCCTCCTCACAGCTCAGACCCCCCACCTGGCCACCATCATAGCCCCATCCTCCATCACAGCCCCCCAGTCCCTCACAGCCCCTCAGCCCTGCCCCCACCTAGTTCCCTAACATAGCCCCACCATAGACCCCTTGCCTCCCACTCAGTCCCTTTTCTGGCGACCATCATAAACCCTCCGTCCCCCACAGACACTCAGCCCTGCCTCCACCCTGTCCCCCATCTGGCGCCATCATGGACCCCTACCCCCCTCACAGCCCTCCAGCCCCCACCTTCAGGGTCCGGGTCTCTTCGCAGCTGCAGAGCGAATTCAGTGACACCTTGAAGGTCTCCCACACAGGGCTGAGATTGTTCTTCACCACCTGTGAGGCACAAGAGGCCTGTGGGGCTCAAGAAGAGCTAGGCGAGAACCGGGCCTCAGATGCAGACAGAAGAGGGCCAAGGCCAGTCCAAAGCTGTTCTCAACTCTTAGTCCCACTGGGAGCTGTCTCCCTCGCTTCCGTACGCTCCAGCCACCCAGACCCCCCTTCTTTAAATAGACTTAAATAGACTCTTTTAAAACTCAAAATAATTTCTCTAAAAAGGACAGAATCGCACATCCCTGAAAACGAAGCCCAGTTCACCTGCAGGAAGTCGAAGGGCGCCCTAAAAATAATGAGAGGACAACAAAACAGACTTGACAGATGCCTCGCACGGGTGTTGGGGGCGGACCCTCACAGCTGGGGGTAGGAGGATGACAGAGGAGGTGACCCCCTTCTGCCACTTCCTTCTCTGTCTGTGAAGCACCCCGGAGCAGCTGGAGGGGCTGGAATCTGCCCCTTGGGGACAGCACCCAGGGACCCTCACCTCCGTCCTATACACCAGCTGCTCGGTCTCATCGTCATTGATCCGGTACAGCTCCAGGAAGGGGTCCGACTTGCTGAAGAGATCCTGGTTGAGGCAGCAGTGGTGAGCAAGGTGGAGGAGGGGAGGTGTTCCAAGTAATCGGCACCCTAAGAGCCTCATCACCTCACGTGGCAGATAAGACAACCAAGTCCCCCTGAGCTCAGCAAGCACCCCCCTCCGGAGCCTTTACTGGCCCCTCTGGCCCTCCTGAGAATCCTGCCCCACCTTGTATGTCCAGCATCTGCAGTCTGTCCAAGTCTAATCCCTCCAGATCGCTCCACTTGCCCTCAAGCCTCTGCCCCCGTCCCCATGTGAGGAATAACAGAACGATTTCAAACCCAGGTTCTCCACTTCTAAAGGGTGGCCTCAGCACCTCCCGGAGCCTGTGCCCATGACTGAATGGGGACCACAAATGTCCCCAACCCTCAGAGACCTGGGGGTGAAAGAAGTCCTGGGGGAAGCTCAGCTCCACATACAGGCACGGAGCTCAGAAACAACCACTAATTTCAGCCACTTCGCACAACAGAAACAGTGTGCTCAAGGACAGGACAGCCAGTAAGGGTGCAGCACCAGAAACAGGAGCAGACAGCAGTGATGGCAGCACCAGGAAGACAGGGGTAACGGTGACAACAGCAGTGATGGCAGCACCAGGAAGACAGGGGTAACGGTGACAACAGCAG